>NW_027331986.1:2453952-2752440 GCF_048418815.1 Hemitrygon akajei
ATATTATCTGTATGTTTGCATTGATATTATTTTAGTGTATTTTTATCAATAAATTCTGTTAAAAATAGTACCATCAGACTTCAACGTACCTCTCTATCTTTGCTGGTAAGTGACCCAGTTACGGGGTACGTAACAGCTCCAAAGAATAAAGACCTAACTTCTTCAACCTTTCTCTGTGACTTAGGTGCTGAAACCCAGGTAACATTCTAATAAATCTTCTCTGTACTCTCTCTGTTTTGTTGACATCTTTCCTATAATTCTGTGACCAGAAATGTACACAATACTCCAGATTCGGCCTTACTAATGCCTTGTACAATTTTAACATGACATCCCAACTCCTATACTCAGTGCTCTGATTTATAACGGACAGCATACCAAAAGCTTTCTTCTTCACTCTATCCACATGAGATTCCACCTTCAGAGAACTATGCACCATTATTCCTAGATCACTCTGTTATTCTGCATTCTTCAGTGCCCTACCATTTACCATCTATGTCCTATTTGGATTATTCCTACCAAAATGTAGCATCTCACATTTATCAGCATTAACCTCCATCTGCCATCGTTCAGCCCACTCTTCTAACTGGCCTAACTCTGTCTGCAAACTTTGAAAACCTATTTCATTATCCACAACGCCATCTACCTTAGTATCATCTGCATACTTACTAATCCAATTTACCACCCCATCAGCCAGATCATTCATGTATATGACAAACAACATTGGACCCAGTACAGATTTCTGAGGCCCACCACTATTCACCGACCTCCAGCCTGACAAACAGTTATCCATCACTACTCGCTGGCATCTCCCATCCAGCCACTGTTGAATCCATTTTACTACTTCAATATTAATACCTAACGATTGAACCTTCCTAACTAACCTTCCGTGCGGAACCTTGTCAAAGGTCTTACTAAAGTCCATATAGACAACATCCACTGCTTTACCCTCGTCAACTTCCCTCGTAACCTCTTCAAAAAGATTTGTCAAACATGACCTTCCACGCACAGATCCAAGCTGACTGTTCCTAATCAGACTATGTCTATCCAGATAATTTTATATATACCATCTGTAAGAATACTTTCCATTAATTTACCCACCACTGACTTCAAACTGACAGGCCTATAATTGCTAGGTTTACTCTTAGATCTCATTTAAAACAATGTAACCACATCAGCAATACGCCAATCCTCCGGTACCATTCCCGTTTCTAATGATATTTGAAATATTTCTGTCAGAGAACCTGCTATTTCCACTCTAACCTCCCTCAAGGTCCTGGGGAATATCCCGACAGGATCCGGAGATTTATCCGCCTTTATATTCCTTAAAAGCGCCAGTACTTCCTCCTCTTTAATCGTCATAGTTTCCATCACTTCCCTACTTGTTTCACTTACGTTACACAATTCAATATCCTTCTCCTTAGTGAATACAGAAGAAAATAAATTGTTCAAAATCTCCCCCACCTCTTTTGACTCCACACATAGCTGTCCATTCTGATTCTCTAAGGGACTAATTTTATCCCTCACTATCCTTTTGCTATAAAATTTAACTGTAGAAACTCTTCGGATTTATTTTACCTTACTTGCCAAAGCAACGTCGTACTTTCTTTTAGCTTTTCTAATTTCTTTCTTAAGATTTCTTACATTCTTTATATTCCTTGAGCACCTCATTTACTGCATGCTGCCTATATTTATTGCAGATATCTTTCTTTTTCCGAACCAAGTTTCCAATATCCCTTGAAAGCCATGGCTCTCTCAAACTTTTAACCTTTCCTTTCAACCTAATAGGAACATAACGATTCTGTACCCACAAAATTTCAGCTTTATATGACCTCCATTTCTCTATTACATCCTTCCCATAAAACAAATTGTCCCAATCCACTCCTTCTAAATCCTTTCGCATCTCCTCAAAGATAGCCTTTCTCCAATCAAAAATCTCAACCCTTGGTCCAGTCCTATCTTTCTCCATAATTAGCTTGATACTGATGAAATTGTGATCACTGGACCCGAAGTGCTCCCCAACACATACCTCCGTAACTTGACCTATTTTATTCCCTAACAGAAGATCCAACACTTCCCCTTCTCTAGTTTGTACCTCTATGTATTGCTGCAAAAAACTATCCTGCACACATTTCACAAACTCCAAACTATCAACCCCTTTTACAGTATGGGCTTCCCAGTCTATGTGTGGAAAATTACAATCTCCCAAAATCAGAACCCTGTGCTTACTACAAATATCTGCTATCTCCTTGCAAATTTGCTCCTCCAATTCTGGCTCCCATTAGGTGGTCTATAATAGATAGATAGATACTTTATTCATCCCCATGGGGAAATTCAACTTTTTTTTTCCAATGTCCCATACACTTGTTGTAGCAAAACTAATTACATACAATACTTAACTCAGTAAAAAATATGATATGCATCTAAATCACTATCTCAAAAAGCATTAATAATAGCTTTTAAAAAGTTCTTAAGTCCTGGCGGTAGAATTGTAAAGCCTAATGGCATTGGGGAGTATTGACCTCTTCATCCTGTCTGAGGAGCATTGCATCGATAGTAACCTGTCGCTGAAACTGCTTCTCTGTCTCTGGATGGTGCTATGTAGAGGATGTTCAGAGTTATCCATAATTGACCGTAGCCTACTCAGCGCCCTTCGCTCAGCTACCGATGTTAAACCCTCCAGTACTTTGCCCACGACAGAGCCCGCCTTCCTTACCAGCTTATTAAGACGTGAGGCGTCCCTCTTCTTAATGCTTCCTCCCCAACACGCCACCACAAAGAAGAGGGCGCTCTCCACAACTGACCTTTAGAACATCTTCAGCATCTCACTACAGACATTGAATGACGCCAACCTTCTTAGGAAGTACAGTCGACTCTGTGCCTTCCTGCACAAGGCATCTGTGTTGGCAGTCCAGTCTAGCTTCTCGTCTAACTGTACTCCCAGATACTTGTAGGTCTTAACCTGCTCCACACATTCTCCATTAATGATCACTGGCTCCATATGAGGCCTAGATCTCCTAAAGTCCACCACCATCTCCTTGGTCTTGGTGATATTGAGACGCAGGTAGTTTGAGTTGCACCATATCACAAAGTCCTGTATCAGTTTCCTATACTCCTCCTCCTGTCCATTCCTGACACACCCCACTATGGCCGTGTCATCAGCGAACTTCTGCACATGGCAGGACTCCGAGTTATATTGGAAGTCTGATGTGTACAGGGTGAACAGGACCGGAGAGAGTACGGTTCCCTGCGGCGCCCCTGTGCTGCTGACCACCGTGTCAGACCTACAGTCTCCCAACCGCACATACTGAGGTCTATCTGTCAAGTAGTCCACTATCCAATCCACCATGTGAGAGTCTACTCCCATCTCCGTTAGTTTGTGCCTTAAGATCTTGGGCTGGATGGTGTTAAAGGCACTAGAGAAGTCAAGGAATGTAATCCTCACAGCACAACTGACCCCCTCTAGGTGAGAGAGTGATTTGTGCAGCAAATACGTGATAGCATCCTCCACTCCCACCTTCTCCTTATACGCAAACTGAAGAATACACCCCTGTAAGTGTTACTACACCTTTGCCATTCCTCAGTTCCACCCAAATAGACTCCCTAGACGATCTCTCTAATCTATCCTGCCAGAGCACCGCTGTAATATTTTATCTGACAAGCAACGCAACACTTCCCTCTCTTGTCCCTCCGATTCTATCATACCTGAAGCAACGAAATCCAGGAATATTTAGTTTCCAATCACACCCCTCCTGCAACCATGTTTCACTAATATCTACAACATCATATTTCCAAGTATCAATCCATGCTCTAAGCTCATTCAGCTTTCTTAAAATGCTCCTAGCATTAAAATAAATGCATTTAAGAAATTCTCCACCTCTTCCTCTCTGTTTATCTCTAATAGTACAAAGAATGTTATTGTCTTCTTTTTCTTCCTTCTCCCATACATCTGTTCCTGCACTCTGGTTCTCCTCCCGTCTGATATCTAGTTTAAATCCACTGGAGATTCTCAGGCAAATCTACCTGCAAGAATATTTGTCCCTCTCCAGTTCAGATGTAAACCGTCCCTCTGGAACAGTTCCCACCTTCCCTGGAAAACTGCCCAATTGTCTATAAATCTGAAACCCTCCCTCCTGCACCACGTCTTCAGCCACGTGTTGATCTGCACTAACTTACTATTTCTCAACCCATCTGCACGTGGCACTGGTAGCAACTGTGGAGACCATTACTGTAATGACTGAACTACGGACAACTGTTAAAAATGATTCTTTCTGAACAGGCTGACCTTCGAGTCAGCTGCAGGCAGAGGGGCACAGTAAAATCTGGAGAAAAGGAATGCCTCCAGTTCAAAAGAGAACATTATTCCAAATACATAATATTCCATCAGTGTTGAGAGCGCCCTTCCTTCTGCTGTCTCTGTGGAAGTAGCTGATGAGTTTCCGTAACACTCATACTACACGGTCTGGCACCAACAATCACTCCACGGTACACTGCAGATGCTGTGTCAAATCAAGACGTACAAAAAAGCTGGATGAACTCAGCAGGTCGGGCAGCATCCGGTGAAAGAAGCAGTCAACGTTTCGGGCCGAGACCTTTTGTCAGGTCTAAAGAAGGAGGGGCCCTATAAAGAACGTGGGGGGGGGGCGGGTGGAAAACCAAACAGAGGAAAGATCAAGGGTTGGGGGAGGGGAAGCAGGAAGGGGATAGGCAGGAGAGAAGAAAAAGGAATCTAAGGGGAAAGCACTATGGGTAGTAGAAGAAGACAGAATCATGAGAGAGGTGATCGTCAGCTAGAGAGGCGGCAGAGTGAAGGTGGGATGGTGGAAGGGAAAGGGAGGGAATTACCGGCAGTTAGAGAATTCAATCTTCATACCAAGGAGCTGGAGACTACCCAGACGGTATATGAGATGTTACTCCTCCTGCCTGAGTTTGGCCTCATCATGGCAGTAGAGGAGACCATGTATGGGCATATCCGAATTGGAATGTGAAGGAGAGTTGAAGTGAGTGGCAACCGGGAGATCCTGTCTGTATGTGCTCAAGAAAGCGGTCCCCCAATCTGCGTCTGGTCTCGCCGATGTAGAGGAGACCGCACCGGGAGCACCGGATGCCGTAGATTACCCCAACAGACTCACAAGTGAAATGTTGCCTCACCTGAAAGGACTGATTGGGGCCCTGAATAGTGGAAGTATTTTTACCCGCAGTGGTGGCAGAGAGAGACAGGGTCCGTTGGTATCTCCGCATGGCGGTGAGCGTGGTTCGGAGAAGCGGAGGGAGCAACGGTCAATAAAACGGCGGTACCAGGGATCCTCGTTGGGCCCAAATCGGTGCAGGAGAAGGCCATTCGGCCCTTCGAGCCAGCACCGCCATTTAATGTGATCATGGCTGATCGTCCACAATCAGTACCCCGTTCTTGCGTTCTCCGCATATCCCTTGACTCCGCTATCTTTAAGAACTTCATCTAACTCTTTCTTGAAAACATCCAGAGAATTGGCCTCCACTGCCTTTTGAGGCAGAGCATTCCATAGATCCACAACTCTCTGGGTGAAAAAGTTTTTCCTCAACTCTGTTCTAAATTGCCTACCTCTTATTCTTAAACGGTGGCCTCTGGTTCTGAACTCCCCCAACATCGGGAACATTCTTCCTACCTCTAGGGTCTCCAATTCCTTAATAATCTTACATGTTTCAATCAGATCCCCTCTCATCCTTCTAAATTCCAGTGTATATTCCGGTCAATGTCACTTACATCACATTTATTTCCTATTCAGATGTTTGGCCTGAATAACAACTGAACTCGTTGACCATACCTGCATGTGTTTATGCTTTCATTTGCAGGCAGATGATTAACAGATTCGCATTAATGAGCTGGTGTACAGTTGTACCTAACAAAGAGGCCATTTAGTGCATTTCCCATTTAGACAAACACTCACCCATCTCGAATCTGAACAAGGGTCTGGGCCTGATTATTGACTATTTGCATGCATGCAACAACGAGTTGTCGCTGGCAAGGCAGTGGACTATACACTGTTATAAGGCGGGGGTCACTTGGAGAGAGAGACCCGTCACTGTTCCCTCTAAACTGCGCATCCGCGTAACCAAACTGCTTCCGCGAACGGAGCCTTTGTTGCAGCGCCGATTGAATTAAACACTGCCGGATAAACGTTTATGAAACCTGAAAGTTCTTCTTTGTTGTACTACATTTTTATCCTAAACTTTAATTAATAATTTAAGTCAAAACAATGTTTTCTTTCCGTGTTAGTCTTCATTCTAAATATTCATAGAAGCACATTACAAAAAAAGAGCATATATACGATGTTGCACTATATTGAGGCCGCATGAAAATTTCCGGCTCAGAGCAATGTTTGATCCACGCAGCTGAAAAAATAGTAATTAGTGGGAACATTGAAGACCGAACTATGTTACTTTCTATGCATATTAATCACGATTGAATGTTGTACATTATCATGCTCCCTGTTATAGACGAGATGTTAAAAGTCAATAGAGTGGACAAAACTGTTTCACCGGGAGCCTCTCTGGTATCTGGGAAATAGTAATGAATAGCGCAAGAAAAATTAATAATAATTTCGCCTTGTCCGAGGGAGCATACTGTGAGGCAATGAGGCTCAAGTGCTTAACAATACAGAACTAATGTTGAACAGCGAATAACTAGAAGGTCCATTTACTATGAACTCAAGAGCTTTTTGTTTTCGTTTCCCGAATGATCACTATTAATGCCCCGATAAGCACTTTTACTACCTTTTCAGAACACTGGGTGTAGTACCTCCCCCATTATAGGTATCAGCAAGGATGAGATCCGGGCCAAATTGCGCAATTAAACTTTCAGCATACCACGCAGCATCTTGGACAATCCCAGTTCTGATACCACAGTGTCTTTTTACACAGATCCAATCTGATTTACCGAGTTTCCAGCACTTTATGAGAGGAAGGCAGGAATACGGCGTTGGGGTGAGAAAAAGAATCAGCCATGATTGAATAATGGAGCAGACTCGATGGACTGAATCACTTCATTCTGCTCTGATATCATCACTGAATGATGAGTCCTTCGTATCCCGTATCAGGATTTGTGACGTGTGAGGGACTATTACAGATTTGTTCA
The DNA here is from genome assembly GCF_048418815.1 of Hemitrygon akajei. Taxonomy (NCBI): domain Eukaryota; kingdom Metazoa; phylum Chordata; class Chondrichthyes; order Myliobatiformes; family Dasyatidae; genus Hemitrygon; species Hemitrygon akajei. The sequence continues at coordinate 2,461,064 of NW_027331986.1, forward strand.
CTGAAATCCTTTTATTTGTCTTCAACGCTTAAATTTCAGTGAGATTTGCTTTTGAAACATTGAGAAGAAATATATATATGTTTTCTCCTTTGTATTGTTAATGTGCTTCATTATCTCTCTAGTTAAAGTTAGACCTGCGGTGAGAGATTTATTGGAATGAAGCCCACAACTGGAAGCAAAACACGACTGAAAACAAGGGAACAGCGATAAGCGAACCAGCCCGAGGACTGAGAGTACGAACTGGAGAGAACCTTTCTGACTCAGACTTTCCATTGATTTAGTCAGGAGAAAGTTTGGTGAGTCTCATTTACTTGAACACGGGTCCTTTAGTCATTATATATCTGTACAAAGGAAGGTATGTGATAGGTAGAATGGACTGAATATGCCCAAAAATACCAGTTATGTCTCTGCCTGACCTAGTTCCAATCACTCCAGGTCTGGTAATGTGCTTTTAGAAGCCCAGCTCTTTAAAATCACTCACATTCTCTGAGTGTTTGCTCATTTGAAGGTCCTGCATCATCTGAAGTAGCTTTTGGTCAGTTCTGATGTTTCCTTGTTACGTCATAGTCATCTCAAAATGTGTTGACAAATTCCTCCCTTTATAAGAAGCCCCAAGTGCGTCGTACTGTAGTGATCGTAGAAAGGTGGAATTATCATGAACTGCAGCAGCATGCCATTGATTCCTCTGGCTATAGCAATCTGCAATGATATACTTACCCTCGAATATATCTTTGCGTAGGCCTCTACTGAGAACAGACCTTTTGTAAAACAAAACGTCCCAACATCGCAGTTTATTCAGTCCTCACTAGCAAATGGCAACCAATAATTTACATTTACATACCTTGGCCTTGTCAAGTACTTTTCTACTAATTACACTGTCAGAACCTGTGAACGTGACATTAAGCAGAGGTGGAAATTCAAAGTTATGCTCCCATGGATGTTGTACATGGGACGTCTCAAAGCCTTTGACAAGGTGTCACATGACAGCTCGGTCTCGGTGATCAGGTCCCATACGGTCCGGTGAGAGCAAGAGGGATGTTTTCAAAATTAGCTTCAAGGTAGCAAGCAAAGAGTGCTGGTTGAAGGTTTTTCCTTGAAATGGAGGCGAGTAATTAGCGGTGTGCCACAAGGCTACAGGTTGGGACCTTTGATATTCCTTATTTTATAGCAATGATTTGGATGCGGTTGCACAAGGACAGGTAAGTGTGCAGAATGAACAAAATTAGTAGTTGCTTTCTCAGAGATTATCATAGCATATATGAAATCTAAATGGACAGGGAGTCAAAACCAACTCGAGCAGCAACGGATTCATGCAGATGTCGGGGAATATGTGGAGGAAACAGCCAGAGGAAGTGGGTGAGGCAGACACAGCCGCATAATTCAAAAAGCAGCTGGGTTGTGTAAATGGAGTGAAAAGGCCAGAAGGGAGATGGCCCCATCACAGGAAATTGTGACCATCTCAGTGGGCACTGTGGTTGGCATTGTCTCGTTGGGCTGAGCGCTCTGAATTTCGACTCTACTGCTCTGTGGCTCTGTCAGTAGATGCGCCAGGTATCACTGGACAGACATACAGATATGGTGTAGAAGTTGTTATTAACGGGGAATGTTTAGTCCCAAAGCTAACTGCTGCTCTGATACAGGAGATGGAAATACTATCATATTTGCAAAGTAATCCTACTTTCTCTGACTCACTGTCTGCTTGTTGTGTAATTCATGGCATCACCAGCAGGTGGAGCTATCCGGCACCGGGACAAAAGTGTAAACAAGACGACAATCAGCAATCGTCAGAATGGACACAGGTATGATCACAGGGATCTTTGAATCAAACTTTTGTCGTGTTGGTACGCAGTATGTACGTGTATGAAGAAACTTGCACAGAGTTAATAGGGCATAGAAAAGTTTCATCAAGCAGTGTCATTTATCCCACTGGTAAAGCGGCGTTGAGTAATTGATTAATCTAACAGTTCCAGCGCAGGGACTTGACACCGGTAATGGTCAAATCACTCCACTCACCATGTAAAGATTCACCTGAGTGAATGAAACGGGGACTCCTGAATGAGGTGGTTGTGAGTGAAACACAGACAGGAATGCGACAGCGATCTTGTGGTTCATGTAACTGTTCAGGGTCAGGGTCCGTTTCACCTCCAAACAAGTAGTGAAGTGTAGGACATCTCCAACTTTCATTTATAAAATTCAGAACCAGATAATAGGAGCATTTCCGGGATTTCAGAGATTGTGTGATAACAGAGCATTTCAGGATTTGGAAGGAAAGCTACCAACTCCCCCCTGGTTTTTCTTGGCTGCTGCACAAACGAGAAGTGGGGTGTTTCCAAAATCTGTTTTCTGTAGCTGAGCGGAGATCATTGCTGGTGTTGGGAATGGCTGAGGATCAGGAGACAGCTCATTGTAGATACACTTGTGGTCTGCTTCGGAGTTTTAACACCCTATTGAATGTCTGGGCTGTGGAGAAACGGTGAACGTGAGTTTCTAAATATTTCACTCTTCAGATAATCTTCTACCTGAATTTAAATTCTCAGGATCTCTGCTGGGAGACCTGATATAACCAATGACTAAATGTCTCTGTCACCTGTAGACATTGTGATTGTGTTCAAATCTGTGATTCCAGGTGGAATAAAAAAGATGTTACAGCCTGGAAACGGGTCCTTCTGCCCATCTAATTCATGCAGTTCTAAATGTCTGAGCTTGCCCCATTTTCCTGCATTTTTACCAAATTTCCCCTGTAAACTTCTTCTATCATTTTTCCTGCTCACATGCTCTCAACTTCGTAATTTTATTAGTGTCTGTAGCCTCCTCTGGATGCACGTCATTTATATCCATCACCCACCACGTGGAAAAATGCCCCTTTGATCCCTTTTAAATGTCTGTGCTGAAGTCTTAGACTCCCCTACTCTGTGAAAAAGGTTGTGATCATCTACCCTATCTGCACCCCTGATTATGGTATGTGTGTGTGTAAGGTCACCCTTCAAGCTCCTGAGCTCCAGGGCTAACTGTCCCAGCGCAACCATATAACACAAAGAACAACAGCCTAGTCCGGTACCGTAGTGTTCATTCTCCGCTACACACGTTCCAGCTTAATCACCTCCATCCTATAGATTATCAACTGCTACTACACGCAAAGCTCTATAACCAAGACTTTGCCAGTGACTTGCATAGTTGTTACATGACGATCATCAGGCGGGGGATAAGATGGGAACCAGGGGAGCGGTCAGCATAGATCTCAAGGTAATGGTCAGTCTGCGACCCAGGGGACCGGACGATGGGCGTCTCAAGGGAATGGTCAGTCTGTGACCAAGGGGTCTGGACATCGTGTGACAAAGCGATCAGAGAATGTGTGATCCAGCAGACTAGACAATGTGTAAACCCGTTGCTGGTCTGTGTGTGGCACAGACTACCGGACAGTTGGTGACCCTGGGAGATTTTAGCTTGTGGAAGATAATCGCAAAATGTAGCGGGGGGGGGGGGGAAGTGTGGGTGTGGTACATGTTGTGTAGTGGGCAGCCATTGCCCCACTACAGGAAATGTCCTGCCTGCTCTGAGGATTTCCAGGATGTGTATTGGAGGAATGCAGCTGTCCAGATGAGGAGAGTATTTCCAGGATGTGAATCAGGGGAAATGTATTCGCCAGGATGGAGAGAGTATCTTTGGGAAGCGAATATTACCGACAGTCGCAACATTTATGCCCATCCAAAATTGAAATAGGTGAGTGGGTCGCATGGGGGAATGGACTGGTTTATATTAAATGTGGTCCTTCTATTACGTAATGCCTAGAACATTGTTAGGTAGGTTTTAGGGCAAGTGTTAGAGTCAAGTCCAGTCAAGTCACTTTTATTGCCATTTCGACCATAATTGCTGGTACAGGACATAGTAAAAATGAGATGTTTTTCAGGATCATGGTGTTAAAAGACTCATTAAAAATAGACTGACCTACGTAAAAAACAACACAGAGGAAAAGAAAAAGAAACACACACACACACACACACACACACACACACACACACACACACACACGCACACACACGCACACACACGCACACACACGCGCACACACGCGCACACACGCGCACACACACGCACACACACACACACACACACACACACACACACACACACACACACACACACAACAACAACAACAACAACAACAAATACACTAGACTACAGACCTACCCAGGACTGCATAAAGTGCACAAAACAGTGCAGACATTGCAATAAATAATAAATAGGAAAATGGGGCAATGTGTCAGGCCAGGCGCTGGGCATTGAAGAGTCTGATAGCTTGGGGGAAGAAACTGTTACATAGTCTTGTCATGAGAGCCCAAATGCTTCCGTGCCTTTTCCCAGACGGCAGGAGGGAGAAGAGTTTGTATGAGTGGTGCGTGGGGTCCTTCATAATGCTATTTGCTTTGCGGATGCAGCGTGTCGTGTAAATGTCCGTGATGGCGGGAAGAGAGACCCCGATGATCTTCTCAGCTGACCTCACTATACGCTGCAGGGTCTTGCGATCCGAGATGGTGCAATTTCTGAACCAGGCAGTGATGCAGCTGCTCAGGATGCTCTCAATACAACCCCTGTAGAATGTGATGAGTATGGTGGTTGGCAGATGGCTTTTCTCAGCCTTTGCAGAAAGTAGAGACGCTGCTGGGCTTTCTTTGCTATGGAGCTGGTGTTGAGGGACCAGGTGAGATTCTCCGCCAGGTGAACACCAAGAAATTTGGTGCTCTTAACGATCTCTACCGAGGAGCCGTCGATGTTCATCAGGGAGTGGTCGCTCCGTCCCCTCCTGAAGTCAACAACCATCTCTTTTGTTTTGTTCACATTCAGAGACAGGCTGTTGGCTCTGCACCAGTCCGTTAGCCGCTGCACCTCCACTCTGTAAGCTGACTCATCGTTCTTGCTGATGAGTCCCACCACGGCCGTGTCATCGGCGAACTTGATGATGTGGTTCAAGCTGTGTTGCAGCACAGTTGTAGGTCAGCAGAGTGAACAGCAGTGGACTGAGCATACACACCTGGGGGCCCCCGTGCTCAGTGTTTGAGATGGGGAATTAATCCCATTTTGTATCTGTAGGCAGGTTCAAGGCACGTTTTTTGTTGAGTTGGGTGAGAGCGGTGGAGATGAGGGATATATGAGTTCAAGCCTACTTTTTCCTTTTTATATTCACAGAGCCAGGGTTTACAATCTCCGACCTCTTGGCACAGGGGGAGGAATATCGACTGTATCAACTGACAAAGTTCTACAGGGACAGGATACAACAAGCAATTGAAGAAAAGGTTGAGAGACTCGGTTTGATGTTGACAGAGGAGGAACATTTCAGTAGAGAAGAAAATAAAGTGAGTGCAGTTCGTGTATTGTCACCGAACTGTTGGTATCAGAGGGAATAGTGATCAACATTAATCTGCTGCTTGTTTAAGGAGATGACTTGGGAATGGAGACTTTGATCTCTGACTTGTCTCCAGCAGATGTGGTTTCAGCTGTTAAGGTGGGGAGAACTGGGAATTACAGGTTCAGCGTCACCCTTTCCTCTCACACCTGCTGCATTTATCAGTGTGAAGTAAGATCAGTGGCTGCATATCTGGACTTCCAACAGGCATTCAGTCTGAAACTAATTTCAAATCTTGGCTGAACCGTCTGGCAGATTTATCTCATTTCATTAATCCAGGATGAATATTAAACTGTCAGATTGGGCCAACTGGCTTCACTGCCGTACCTGAGGGAAAGAAATCGGCTAACCACAGCTGGCCTTGGCTCCATCAGTTCCCAAACAATGTGTGGCTGACTTGTCATAGTCATAGAAAATTACAGCACAGAAGCAGGCCGTTTGGCACATCTATTCCATACTGGACTACTGTGACTGCCTATTCCCATTGACCTGCACCGGGCCATGGTGCTCTATACCCTTATTACGCATTTATCTATCCACACTTCTCTTAACCACTTGTACTGCTTGCGCTGCTAGCTCGTTCCACAATCTCAGCATCCTCTAAGTAAACAGTTTTCACCTCTGTACCCTTTGAACTTTACACCTTCCCCCTTTACTGATAAGCTCTTGTTGTAGTATCTCTTTACCTCAGTACAAAATGCCTACTTGCATTTATGCTGTCTATACCCCATGTAATTGTGTAAACTATCAAATCTCCGCTCAATCTTTCATGTTCTAATGAATAAAGTCCTAACCAGTTCGCCCTTTTCTTATAACTTAGGCCTTCAAGTCCTGGCAACATCCTTGTAATGTTTTTTTCTGTACTCTTTCAAACTTATCTCCATCTGTCCTGTAGGTAGGTGAGCAGAACTGCACATAATATCCAAATTAGGCCTCACCAACGTCTTATACAGCATCATATCCCATCTAATGTACACGATATTTTCATTTACGAATGTTAATGCGCTAAGAAACCTGCTTTTAGAGCCTATCAACATTTGCGGCCACTTCCAATGGCTTATGTACCTGTATTCCACGATCACTTTGTTCTACCAGTCGCAGTGTATGATCTACCCTGCTTGGTCTATCTAAAGTGCAACATCTTGCACCTGTCTGCATTAAATTGCATCGGCGCCTTTTAAGCCCATTCTCCAGTTGGTCTAGATCTCACTGCAAGCTCTTGTAGTCTTCCTCTTTGTCCACTGCACCTTCCCGATGTTGGTGTCATCCGCAAATTTGCTGATTCTGTTAACCATAATTTCATCCAGATAGATGACAAACAACAACAGACACCGGCACAGCACCAATCCCTGTGACACTGCACAAGCTACAGGCGCCCATCAGAAATACAACAGTCTATAGTGACACTCCGGATTCTTCCAAAAATAATAGTCTAATCCAGTTGACTACTTTATCTTGAATCTTGAACAATTGAATTTTCTTGACTAACCTCCTATGCGGAACCTTGACAAATACCGTGCTGAAGTCCATGTAGACAATATCCACAACCTTGCCTTCATCAACATTTCTGGTAACTTCCTCGAAAATCTCTGAGATTGTTTAGAGGTGAAAGATCAAGCACAAAGCTGATCATCTCAAGAACACAAACATCAACAGTTTGACCTAAAAGGGAAGAAGAAAGAACAAAACATAAAATAAAGCTGCTGACTGGCTGATATCTCATAATCCCAAAAATCAACATGTTGTCCTGTCACGTACCCCGTGACCGGGTTAAAGAACCAGCAGAAATGGACAACACTCTGGAGTCTGGAATTACCATGAACTAATGGTGTTTATTAGTAAACTACACAATACAGGACTATAAATGCAAATATAGCAAACAGGTTAGCAAATATCTATATCTATATATATACACACACACAGAAGTGTGGAAATAGGAACCAGAACTAGGCTCTTTCAGACCTAGGAGTAAATGGATACAGTCTTATAATGTGATGAAGAGTGTCCAGTTCAGTTCGAGGTAGCTGGTTGAGTAACGTTGTAGAGAGAGAGAGAGAGGTGATGAGAGGTGATACCGTTGCCGTCGATCGTCCCATTGTCTCCCGAAGTCCTGTGGTGGTCACCGACTATGGCCATACTACATATGACCGTTCTTCGCGGTGGAACTATCACCCTGGCAAGGATGGACACACAAATAATTCCCCACCGGTCGCACCTTTTCACACTGTGAGCCACTGATCGATTCCCTGAATCGATCCTCCAAGATCCCTACCTTCACGAGGGTGCATAATGCTCGTTCAGTCTCACCATGCTGGACACCGGCTGTCCATCAACCTGCTCCGCCCTGCTCTCTCTGCAGGAATCTTAACAAGCAGTCAAAATGTCCTTGAGGAAAAGGAAAACAAGCTGGCAGAAGAAACCATAACATTAATTATCTCTCTCTCTCTACCTCTACCTCCACCTCTCTCTCTCCCTCCCCCTACCTCTCTCTCTCTCTCTCCCTACCTCTCTCTGTAACAGCTCAAACAGTGACCAAAAGCCAGTCTCATTCTCCCGACATTTTAAAGTGATTGTCCACAGAAAATATGAGCCCTCGGGGTACGTAACAATCCGAAAAAGGAAGAAGATCAATAGGTTGTCCTGAAAGAGAAAGGAAAAATAAAGAAAAGGACATCTGCTAACCTGCAGAATATCTAACTAATGAGAGACAGGGACACACTATTTTAGGTCCTCTTTGGACTTTTCACAATTACATCACATATTTTCTCTGATCAGCATCTAACACCATTCACAATATGCCAGTGCGGTCTAGCCAGTGCTTGTTCTGATATCCTAATCCTCTCGAAATGAATGCTAACATTGTTTTTGCCTTTCCTAACACGAATCAGACTGCCCGGAATCCTGCACTAGGTCTCCTGAGACTCTAAAACATACTCTATATCTTCATTATTTTTGCCAAAGTGTATGGTCATGTACCTCCCTATACTACTTTCCAATTGCCAATAATTTGTCCATTTTTTCATCAGTGGAAATCCCTGCTTCCTTCAGCGCTTCTCCCTCCGCATATCTTCGTAACGTGCGCAATCTGGGCCATAAAGCCTTCAAATTATTGACATAATAGAAAAAGAAACTGTCCCAAAGCCCTATTTGTTCCCATTCTGTGCGTCCTGACAATTAAACAAAATCTGTCTGGAGAAAACATGATTCCTCCATCCAAACTGTCGGCCTTTGTCTTGCTAAACAGCTTCATGTGGGGCACCTGGTCAAAGGTCCTCGGGAAGTCCAAGTAAACAACTTGCACAGACTCTCCGTTGTTTACCCAACATGCTATTCTCTTTAAAAATTCCAACAGTTCTATCAGGCAAGATTCCCTTCCATGGATTTTGGCCTTTTTTATCATGTGCGTCCAAATACCCTGAAACCTTATCCTCAATTATCAACTGCTGACATCTTCCCAAACGCTGATCAGACTAACTGGCCTATAATCTAAAGAACCATTCCAAAATCTAGTGATTCGTGAGCGATCATTACTAATGTCAGCACAATCTCTTCAGTCTCCTCTTTCAGAAGCAATCGTGTGCAGTTGATCTGGACTCATCTATCTTCAGTTCTTTCAGCTTCCCGAGCGGCTTCCCCTCAATAATTGCAAATACACTCACTTCTACCTCCTGACCTTCTCAAATATCTGGCACGTTCTAGTGTTTTTTGTACAGTGAAGACTGACACAAAATACTTACTAATACCTTCCGGCATTTCCTTGTCCCCTGACAGTACCTCACCACTGTCATTTTAGAGCAGCCCAATATCCATTTTCCTCTCTTTCACTCTTCATATATCAGGCGAACCTTTTGCTAAGCAATTTTACATTATTCGCTAGCCTACCTTCATATTTCATATTTTTTCTACTTACGGCTTTTTAATTACCTTCTGTTGGTTTGTAAAAACAACCCAGTCCACCAGCTTTCTGCTATACTTTGTAATATTCTGTGCCCTCTCCTTTGCTTTTGTGCTGCTTTGACTACGTCGTCAGCCACGGTTGATCATCCTCCCTTTAGAATAATTCTTCATCATTGTGATCATTTGTCCTGCGCCTTCTGAATTGCTCTGAGAAACTTCAGCCGTTCCTGCTCTGCCATTGTCCCTGTTAGTGTCACCTTTGAGGTTATTTGCTCAGTTCCTCTCTCATGTCTCTGTAATTCCTTTATCCAATTGTCATACTGATACCTACTCCCTCTCAAACCGCAGTGTGAGTTCTGTTATTTTATGATCACCCCTCTTAAGGGTTTATTTACCTGAAGCTGCCTAATCAAATCTGCTGTAATACACAACACCCAATTTAGATCTGCCTTTCCTATACTGGGCTCAGCCACAGGCTTCTCTCAAAAGCCATCTGATAGGCATTCTATAGATTCCCTCACTTGGGATTCAGCACCGACCTGATTTTCCAAAGCTACCTGCATATTGAAATTCCCCATGACTTTTTTCATGCCTCTCCTCTCTCCCATTGTAATTTGTAGCTCACAGACCTGTATACAATTTCCAACAGGGTTATTTTACCTATGCAGTTTCTTAAAATTTCCTTCGTTCAATCCAATATCAACTCTTTCTCGGGACATTGCATTTCTCATGACAACATAGTAAACCCAACTCTTTCATCTACCTGCCTTTCCGTTGGATTAAATATTTATCCCTAAATGTGAGCACACAACTATGATTTTCTTTCAGCCATGATACAGTGATTCCCACCATCCATTTTTTTTGCTCTCTCACTCTCCCCTCTCTTACCATCTTGTTGTCATATCTTGTTGATGTAATGCTGCACATTGACAGAGCGAGGAAATTAATCACATTGCATCTACTGCAGGGCGTCAGTGAATCCTTATTCTTACACAATATTGATTTAGAATTTCCTTCAGTTACTGTTTCTCTGTTAATGACTGAACCCAGGGAGGATGAGGCAGCAGCCCAGTGACTGCATCTGTTCTGAAGCTACCGAGACCATGAACAGATATTTTCCTCCACATTCTCCATGTCTGTCTGTCTGCTCCACAATAAATACATTGTTTCCTTTTTGTAGAAAGTCACTGAACTGACAGAGAAGGGAAACCGGACAGAGAGTTCCAGACTCTTCCTCAGTTTGGTGATGGGCAAAGGCTCCCGGGCCCGGAGGGCGATGTGGGAATCCTTTGTGACATGGAGGACTGAGTTACCGAAGCTGGACAGAATACTGAGGGAAATACAGGAACTCGGTATGTTAAAACCACGCATTGAACACAAAGGCACATTGAAATAAACATTTTAGTTATTTTAATTATTTTAGCTCTGTTTCCATGGATTTTGTTTTATATTTAAACAGGTCCTGATCCACAGGAATACATGAACATCGCCCAAGGGTTATCTGAGTTACCCACTCAACTGATTGGTGAGTGATGCAATGCACAGTTCAAACCACATCTCAAATGTTAGTCTGTGACTTTGTGAAATCTGGGAATGAAAATTTGCCAATAGTCATTCGCTGATCTCTGGATTCAAGTAACAATTCAAAGAATCTCTCTGCAGCCTGAATATTGTACAATGTATTTTTCTAATAATCCAATCCAGCTGTTGGTTCTGCTGAAGACTTCACTCCAGGTCCTCACGCTCTGGGATTCCCCGCACTCCCCAGGCAGGCTCCTGATACACTGTATCTTCCAGTCCAGGTGACTTTTCTATCTTCAGACCTTTCAGATTCCGAAGCACCTTCTCCTTCGTAACAGCAAATGCACTCAATTCTGTCCGTTGATGCTCTTTACATTTTGGAATTCTGCTGGTGACTTCCACAGAGTTTGTCTGCCATTTCATCTTCACCCGTTACTACATCTATAACAACTTTTTCAGCAGTCCGATAATGACACTCTCCCTTTTTCCTTTACTCTTTATATGTTTGGGAAAGAGAAAAAAAAATAAACTTTGGTATCCTTTCTTACATTATTGACCATATCCTTGCATTTCCTGTACATTCATGTATATCTAGGAGCATCTGTAATATAATTGCCTCCGACATGACCCAGACAGTAAATTCCAGCACCCACAGCTCTGTGAAAATACTACCCACAATTGCTGTAAATTTACCCCATCTCACCTTAACCAAATGCCCTCTGGTATTAGACACCCGTCTTAAGTGAAAAATAACAAACAAAGTACAGATTGTCGACCCAAACTCTCATCTCTCAAACTTGCACACCTCAGTCAGATGCTTATTGCACCACCAGAGTAAACAAACCAAGTTTATCAAACCTCTACTTGTAGCACATGTCACCGAATCCAGGGAGCGTCCTGATGAACCTGTTCTGCACCCTCTCCAATCCTTCCAAGAGCTGGACCATCAGAAGTGAATACAATACTCCAGATGCTCCCTAAAACCATAAGACGTAGGAGCCATTCGGCTCAGTGAATTTCCTCCGCAATTCCTCTGAACCCCATTATACTGCCTTGTGTAAATGTTGACACTCTTCCGAATCAGGGACATATCAAGCTGCATTTTAAATGCATCCAATGTTGTGTCTTCCTCAGCCCTCTATGACAATAATTTCACAGATTCACCACCAACCAGCCAAGAAATTTCTCCTAGTATGGGTCCTCGCAAGCCAGGACAATTCACACAGTTCCCAAGCACGTTAATGTTCTGTATGAACCTCCCATGTGGGACCTTGTCAAAGACTCTACCAATATACAAGTAGAAAATCTCCATGTGTAACTTCATCCATCACCTTTGTCACTTCCTGGAGGAACTCAATCAAGTTGGCAAGACACAAACCCGACCCAAAGCTTTGCTACTGAACCCCAAACCACCTCAAACATTCTCTCTTTCATACTCCCATGGAGCAGAAGATATAAAAGGCTGAAGGTGTGTACCACCAGCCTCAAGGACAGATTTAATTCTGCATTTATAAGACTATCGAATGGTCACCTACTATGTTATTATTGGCTCTTAATAATAATAAGACAATTATATATATATATAAAATTGTAGCATCGTGCATCTCGTAACTAATAACAACTCACTCAGATAACCAGAATATACTGGTATATAACAGAATATAACCTTAGAAGGTTGGCGTCATTCAATGTCTGTAGTGAGATGCTGAAGATGTTCTATAGGTCAGTTGTGGAGAGCGCCCTCTTCTTTGAGGTGGCGTGTTGGGGAGGAAGCATTAAGAACCTGGTAAGGAAGGCGGGCTCTGTCGTGGGCAAAGTACTGGAGAGTTTAACATCGGTAGCTGAGCGAAGGGCGCTGAGTAGGCTACGGTCAAATATGGAAAACTCTGAACATCCTCTACATAGCACCATCCAGAGACAGAGAAGCAGTTTCAGTGACAGGTTAATATCGATGCAATGCTCCTCAGACAGGATGAAGAGGTCAATACTCCCCAATGCCATTAGGCTTTACAATTCAACCGCCAGGACTTAAGAACTTTTTAAAAGCTATTATTAATGCTTTTTGAGATAGTGATTTAGATGCATATCATATTTTTTACTGAGTTAAGTATTGTATGTAATTAGTTTTGCTACAACAAGTGTATGGGACATTGGAAAAAAAGTTGAATTTCCCCATGGGGATGAATAAAGTATCTATCTATCTATCTATCTATCTATCTATCTATCTATCTATCTATCTATCTATCTATCTATCTATCTATCTATCTATCTACTCACAGGAGAGCAGAAAGAATACCGTTTGGGTGTGAACAACAGACAACAGATTATGTAATTCTGTTTCAAGCCCTGTGGAAAGCAGAAATATTTCAGTGATATATTGTCTATCAAAACATTTGATTCTGTCCCTCGCGTGTTTAAGAGAAGTTCCAAATATATATAAAATTCATCCAATACTTGTGAAATTTCGGCAACATCTGATGAAGCATTGGCGTAAAATAGTCATCCTATTAACAACCACAGAGGAACAATCACCATTATCAAAATAAATTGAGAGATTTTCCAGAGCGACTCAGTTAGCCTAAAATGGTTCTGTCCAGCTTTGAATCCACTCATAATTTACTGAAACGGACAAAAATCAGGTATCAAATCAGGAAAAAAAAACGAATTATACCTTGACACAGCTATACATTGATGAATTGAAATTATTTGCTCTTGCGTCAGTAAACCTAAAACAAATAATTCAAATAATGGAACTGATTTCCAAAGATATAAGCATGAGCTTGAGACTAGAAAAGTACAGAACATGAAACATAACGAAAGGTGCAATAGAGCCAGTAGAATATCAAACAGAGCATCAGGACACAATGCAACAGAATATGAAACATATATTTAGGATATCAATTAGCAAAAAAAATAGATAGTCGTGTGATAAAAGAAAACCTTCCAACAAAATTTACTTCATGGCTGAAGAAAATCTGAATTTACTGCAATCCTGAAGAAAATCTGAATTTACATCAAGAATCCTGCAGTAATTTAACTGAATCTCATGACTTGCACAAGCAAAATCAGGTGGTGGACAACATTTACTAAAATCTTACTTAAGCTACAACTGATGAAAAACACAATGATTACTATAAGTACAAGCCTGCTCCACTTTTAGAGTTTTTGCGGCCTCTGTCTCGTGAGATCATGGATTTACACCTTGGAAGGTATGGAAGTACTGGAAGTTGCCCATGCTGCAAGTCTCCACTCTCCACGCCACCAATATCCAAGGGCTTGGCACCGGTGACATCGCAGAGCAATGTGTGGTTAAGTGCCTTGCTCAAGGACACTACAGTGCCTCAGCTGAGGCTTGAACTGGTGACCATCAGATCACTAGACCTACGCTTTAACCAGTTGGCCACACGCCACCTGGTTAAGAATTAGAGTCCTTCATATCATACAGTGACCGATCATTATTTCAGATATGACAATCCATGGTAACCGTTCGGATGTAATTTTACAGGATAAACAAGCAAAAACAACTTTTTAAATATATATAACCATTCCAAACACACATACAGAAATGAATAAGGAAAAACACCAGAAATATGCTGAATGAAAAGGGAAAAATGAAAGATCTATGGAACACGAACAGGTTATTCATTATCCCAATCGTAATATTGATAACCGGTATCATCCCAAGGGCTTTACACAATAGTGTTAACCAATTAGTCCCCTACCCGGCAATACTTGTGTAAAACTTTGAAACCCCACAATACTATACACCATGAGAATAGTCTGAAATTTCCTGTCAATTCAGACATGAGTGTTCTTGGCCATGCCCGTACCTCAAGTTTTCCCAGTTTAGGCAAATCAATTAAATAAAGCTTTTAGAGGGGTGCAAAGTTATGGAGAAATCGAGATCTAGAGGACAAAGATGAGGGGAGAGATTAAATAGGAATGTAAGGCGCAACTTTTTCATCAATAGAATGATATTAGTTAACTCCTGTTCCACGTTCACTTTCTGCTTTCCCTTGAAACACCTGAACATATATGTTCTATACCTTAATCCTCATGAAAGTCACAGTGATGGCTGATTTCATGCAATGCTAAAGCTCTAACTATGCATATCTTCAGCATGCCAGGGACTTGCTTACTGGATCATTTGTGTTTCATGAGATTACACCAAGGCCTGTGGACGAATTTCTCAAGGAGACAACAAGCTACATTGTAAGCTATTTTTCCCATGTCGGCAAGCTCCTTCTGACATATTTGTTCTGAGGTGCAAAGTAATCTTGGAGCACCAGCTGATGCAACTCATCCTGGTCCTAATTGGTCAAGATGGCGCCTGTGCAATGCTTCTACAGTCGACGTCATCTGAATAGATCATGAGACCATATATTTCACTTCTTACAACGTTTCTGCTTCATCTTGAATATGATTCTGGAACTGTGTGAGCCCGTGATTTGCTGTTTTGAGATTGTTTGGGTGTTACAGCACTCTGCAGTCTCCGAGAGGCAGGCTGCGTGATGGGGCACGACCCGATGTTCGACTCAGTTGTCAGTACTTCAGACTTCTGCACAATACTGTAGTTTTAAGTGTTGAATTCTACGCTTTGGGAGCATAGTTCCAAAAACCAAACCCTGACCTCCAAATGATTCTTTGGCCTTCTACCTTATTGTCTGCCTGCACTGCATTTTCTCGGCAACTGAAACGCTGTTTCCCTGAACTATTCTGTTCCGTTTTTCCTTGTACGACCTCATTGCACCGATCTGATGTAATGATCTATTTGGATCGCGTGCAGAAAAGTTTTCCATTTTACCATTGTGCATGTGACAATAATAAAACAATTTACCGATTTACTGTTGTCAATAGTACATAGCCCCTTGCTTGCTTAAGATTGTGATAGTAATGGGGATGAGCTGCCATGACCTGTTAAATGCTCCCAGTGGAGTGCAACTAAAATAGTCTCTGACAACAAAGTCCAGCTCCTGGTCTTCACGTGTGGTTTAGCCACTAAGCCCGGTGGAAGTGTTTCTTCTGACAGGAGAAGGGGCAAAGGCGGGTTACTGGAGCCTTACAGCCATTCACTTTGGGCAGATG
Source organism: Hemitrygon akajei (assembly GCF_048418815.1). NCBI lineage: Eukaryota > Metazoa > Chordata > Chondrichthyes > Myliobatiformes > Dasyatidae > Hemitrygon > Hemitrygon akajei. Next base: position 2,476,968 of record NW_027331986.1, read on the forward strand.
GAGCTCATCGGCCGTGATTGGCAGCTCACCCAGGAGTAGGAAAACTCTGATCTCAAAACTCCACTGCCGTGCAAATGTAACCCTTATGGCGAGGAGTTTGGGAGTAAACCCACTGGGAAAACTCTTCACCTGGAGCCCCTAAGTCAGTGTTAAATGGTGTTCAACGCAGACTGGCATCTCCTGCGACACCTCTGGTGCCAATTTGTGTCAGGCTCTGCCGTTCCTTTGTGTTAATCAGATGCATGGAGAGAGGGAACTTGCTACATCGGCAAAAGTTTCTTCTCCATATCGGAGTGTCCCGGCTTGCAGGGGCGGGACATCCATGGTCGACTCTGACAGACGGAGGCCTCATAAGACAGAGCCCCACACCCCCGCAGCAAGACTGAGGAGTAGCAGTTGCCAAGACTTCACCACCCTCTCCCACAAACACGATGTACGTCACTGAGACAGACGCTTGTGGTTTCTTCCATTAGCACAGATTCCATCTTTCCACCAATCCTCCATCACTGCGATTGAAAACTAACCATTTTCTTTCTTGTCATTCCGATGGGTTATCGATCCACAACTTCAATGTGATTCTCCCCAGACGCTGCCCGACTTGAGTATTTTCCGCATATTCTGCTCCTGTTTTGATGCAAGAGCAGTGGACACCTGTGACTCCCCAGTGTTCAGACTTGCCAAATGCACAGTGTCCTGCTCTCCGTATTTCCACACCAGATCAACATTAACATCGTCTGTTAATGATGCAAACAACGCTTTAATTATAGTGAAATGTTGTTGTAACGGGGCTTCAGTAAATATTGCAATAGGATATCAGGGGAAAGCTCACCATCACAAGTCATTAGTACCAGAACATGAGAACTGGACATTTTCTGGGACATCCTTCGCTGTCAGTTTCGGTATCTTTGAACAGAATTTCAAAGCATGAATTAATGGCAGCATTGAATTAATTCATGTAATCTCAAACACAGATATTTGAATTTATAATTTTTTTTGGTCTGTTGAGCCATTTAACATTTTGACCATGTTCTCTGTTCCCATGGAAGATGTTCAACAGAAACACAAGGAGACTCTGCGGGCACAAACTGAAACACTGAGAGTGAACACGATCCTGATGAGGGAGAAGGTGAAGGATTTCCAGCTGGTTGATCGATACGCTGAGCTCACGGTCATTTCTACTCTTCGAGATCGGACACTAGTGGAACATGAGCTACTGGCAAGAGGCAGAGACCATGAAGAATTGAAAGGGCAACATCTCCGCCGAGAGCTGGAAAAAATACGGACTGATCAGTTGTTCCAGAGCAGCTTTTCCCGGAGTAAATCAAGATCTGGGAGTTCGGCAGCAGTGGCCGGAGTCGCGGGGATCGGGAAAACAACAATGGTACAAAAGATTGTTTATGACTGGGCCACGGGAAAAATATACCAAAAGTTCCAGTTTGTCTTCAGTTTCAAATTCCGGGATTTAAACACCATTAACTGTAGAATAAACCTAAAGGAACTGATTCTGGATCAGTATCCTTACTTTAGGAATATCCTGAGAGAGGTCTGGAAGAACCCAGAGGGATTGCTGTTTATATTCGATGGTTTGGATGAATTCAAACACAAAATCGATTTTGCTGAGAGTCGGAGAGATACAGAACCCAAGCACCAGTGCCCAGATCCCGAGTGGTGGTGTGAAGTGTCTGACATTGTGTACAGTTTAATCCAGGGCAAGCTGCTCCCACGGTGTTCAGTGCTGGTGACCACCCGCCCCACTGCGTTACATTTATTAGAAAAGGCAAAGATCAGTGTCCGGGCTGAAATCCTGGGATTTACTGGAAAGGAACGGAAGGAATATTTCATCAGACATTTTGAAGATCAGACAGTAGCAGCAGCTGTTTTCAAATATGTGAAGGAGAAGGAGATCCTGTACACCATGTGCTACAACCCCTCCTACTGCTGGATCCTCGCTCTGGCACTGGGCCCCTTCTTCACACAAAGAGTCAGGGACCCACAGCGAGTTCCCAAAACCATCACCCAACTGTACTCCTACTATATTTACAACATCCTGAAAAATCACGGCCGTGAGATTGAGAACCCCCGTGATGTATTACTCAGGGTTGGTCAGATGGCCTTCAGAGGAGTGTCCGAGAAGAAGATTGTATTTACTGATGGAGATTTGATGAAGTACAATCTGCAGCCTTCCCAGTTCCTGTCCGGGTTCCTGATGGAACTTCTGGAGAGAGAGGATTCTGCCCGGAGCGTGGTGTACACATTTCCACACCTCACCATCCAAGAGTTTGTAGCTGCACTCGCACAATTCCTGAATCCACATCCCGGGGATATCCTGATATTCCTCACTGAAGCCCACAAAACGACAGATGGGCGATTTGAGGTATTTCTCCGTTTTGTTGCTGGTCTCTCCAACCCAATGGCAGCTCGGTGCCTGGAGGAGTTTCTGGCCCATTTCCTCTTGAAACAACCTGCCGGGTGATTGACTGGGTGAAGGAGGAGGATAAACGCCAGAGTGGAAACACAAGGAGTGAAGCTGGTAAAAGGAGCCTCCTGAACACATTGCACTACCTGTTTGAGTCTCAGAATCGTGGGCTGGCTCAGGCCACACTAGGATCTGTGGAAAAAATTTCATTCAGTGGAATAACACTGACACTGATTGACTGCGTGGTCCTGTCTAATGCCATCGGACTCTGTGATACAATAAAAAACCTCAACATGGGAAACTGCCACATTCAGTGTGAAGAAATCCAGCGGCTGGGACCCGGGCTGCACAAGTGCCAGGAATTGAGGTAACTTGATTCATCTCTCACTCTGAACTGTGAAACTGTTCCATTGTGTTGTTTCAATGTAAAGGGATTTGGGTAAAACTGTAGTAAATCAGATTGTGAAGAATTGTGACAAATGCCCAGAGGATCGGTCAGTAATTCCCCAAGGACGGGACGGTTCTGTGGTTCCTTGTGAAGGGATGTTGGAGACTTCATCAGATCTGTGAACAATGGCCATTGTTTTAATGGTAGTAAATCACAGGAATGGCCGTGTTTCTCGCTGCCTGTGACACGTCCATTGGCAATGTTCCTTCTCACTGTTACTGACACCCAGACCGACACTGACTGCAGCAGGTCGGTCAGAACTTCACACCACCTTCCCGGTGAGGGACAAGAGACCGTCAGCAGACTGTCCCAGTGAGAAGGAAAGAAATACCATTGTGAGATTGTCCTCACCTGCCATTCCCCGTGTGTGACTTTGCTCACTTCCAGATACGCAGAGAGAGAGGGCGCATCTCCTCTGGGGCTCTGTTCAGACCCTCCACACACGTACAAACATTTATGCATCCACTCGTCTTGTAGGATTATCGTTTACCCTTGGAGTCCTCCAGTAGGACCTCTCATCCCAATCCCACTTCCATTCTTAAGGATTTCGTCCCCATCCCCATTCCTACTGTGGGCTCACTATTACACTTTCATCATTCTCCTGTGGGATGTCTTTTCCCCACACCCCTTCCTCCTGTGGGATCTCTCTTCCCAATCCCACTTCCTCCTGTGGGATCTCTCTTCATCATCTCACTTCTTTCTGTGGGATCTCTCTTCCCCATCCCACTTCATCCTGTGGGATCTGTCGTCCCCATCCCCCTTCCTCCTGTGGGATCTCTCTTCCCCATCCCCCTTCCTCCAGCGGGATCTCTCTTCCCCATCCCTCTTCATCCTGTGGGATCTCTCTTCCCCATCCCCCTTTCTCCTGTGGGATCTCCCTTCCCCATCCCACTTCTTCCTCTGGGATCTCTCTTCCCCATCTCCCTTCCTCCTGTTGGATCTCTCTTCCCCATCCCCCTTCCTCCTGTGGTATCTCTCTTCCCAATCTCCCTTTTCCTATGAGATCGCTCTTCCCTATCCGCTTCCACATGTGGGATTTATCATCGACTCCCCGTTCTTCCTGTGGGATCTCTTTTCCCCATCCCCCTTCCTCCAGTGGGATCTCTCCTCCCCTTCCCCCATCCTCCTGTGGGATTACCCTTCCCTATCTCCCTTCCTCTTGTGGGATCACTCTTCCCTGTCCCCCTTCCTCCGGTGGGATATCTCCTTCCCATCCACTTTCCTCTTTGGGATCACTCGTCCATCCGAAATCCTCCTGTGGGCTCTCCCTTCCACATCCCGCTTCCTCCCATGGGATCTCTCCTACTGATTCCCCCATCCTCCTGTCTGATCTCTCCTCACCATACTCGATCCTCCTGTGGGTTTCCCTTCCCCATCCACTTAACTCATGTGGGATCTCTCTTCCACATCCCCCATCATGTGGGATCTTTCTTCCGCATTCCCCCATTTTCCTGTGAGATCTCTCTTCCCCATCCCCCTTCCTCTTCTGGGTCATCTGTTCCATCTTCCCACTTCCTGTGGAATCTCTCTTTCCCATCCCTATTCCTCCTGCGGTAGCTTCCCTACTCATTCCCCATCCTGTTGCATGATCTCTCTTCCCCATCCCTCTTCCTCCAATGGGATCACTCTTCTCTATCCGCCTTCCTCCTCTGGGATCTTTTGTCCCCATCCACCTTCCTCCTGCGGGGTCTGTATTCCCATTCCCACCCCCACTTCCTGTGGGATCTCTTTTCCCCATCCCCCATTCTCCTGTGGGGCCTCTGTTCCCATTCCCCTTCCTCCTGTGGGATATCTCTTCCCCTTCCCCTTCCTCCTGTTGGATCTCTCTTCCCCATTCCCCTTCCTCCGGTGGAATCTCTCTTCCCCACCCCTTTTCTCCTGTTGGGTTTCTCTTCCCCATCTCCCTTCCTCCCGTGGGATTTCTTCTCCATCCTCCTTTCTCTATTCCTCCCCCCCCCCCCTCCTGTGGGTTCTCTCTTCCCCATCCCCCTTCCTTCCGTGGGATATCTCTTTCCCATCCACCCTCCTCCTTTGGGATCGCTCGTCCATTCGAAATCCTCCTGTGGGTTCTCCCTTCCACATCCCTCTTTCTCCTGTGGGATCTCTCCTACTGATCCTCCATCCTCCCGTCTGATCTCTCTTCACCATTGTCGATTCTTCTGTGGGATGCCCCTTCCCCATCCGCTTTTCTGCTGTGAGCTCTCTCCTCCCTATCAAATTCCTGCAGTTGGAAGCCTCTTCCTCATCCCCATTCCTCCTGTCGGATTCCCTTCCCCATCCACTTTCCTCTCGTGGGATCTCTCTTCCCTAACGCCCTTCCTCCTGTGGGATCTCTCCTCACCATCTCCCTTCCTCCTTTGGGATCTCTCTTCCCCATCCCTCCCGTGGGATCTTTCTTCCCCATCCCGCTGCCTGCTGTTGGGCCTCTGTTCCCATTCCCCTCCTCATGTGGCACCTGACTTTCGCATCTCCCTTCCTCCTGTGGGATCTCCCTTCCCCGTCACCCTTCCTCCTGTGGGTTTCCCTTCCCCATCCACTTTCCTCTTGTGGAGTCTCCCTTCCCCATCCCTCTTCCTCCTTTGGGGTCGCTCGTCCATCCGACTTCCTCCTGTGGGGTCTCTCTTGCCACACCCCGATCCTCCTGTGGGTAATCTGTTCCGATGCCCATTCTTCCTGTGGGAACTTTCTTCTCCATCTCCCTTCCTCCTGAGGGATATCTCTTCCCTTTTCCCCATCGCCCTGTGGGATCTCCCTTCCCCTTTCACGTTCCTCGTTGGATCTCTCGTCTCCATCCTCCTTCTTCCTGTGGGATCTCTCTTTCCCATCTTTCCTCCTGTCGGATCTCTCTTCCCCATCCCCCTTCCTCCTGTGGAATCTCTCTTCCCCATCCACTTTCCTCCTGTGGGATCTCTCTTCCTCATCTCCCTTCCTCACTGTGGGACTTTTTCCCCTTCAGCCTTGCCCCTTCCAACCCTCTCACATTAGGAATATTTTGTCTGGCCTTCAGGGAATGAGACAGTATATGCGTGGTTTACAGTATATGCGTGTCACACCGACAGACTAAATTACTGACATTCGGTGAATACCCTGGGTCTGGTCAGTGAGGGACATTGACAGTGATGGGAACTCCGATCAGTGATATACTGAAGGGTTTAATGTATCCTGAATTATCTGAGTGGGAGAAATACCCTCAGAATCACGGTTTGAATCAGTTTGTTCATCAATTTGTTTGTTTGTGTTTAGACTGAGTTTTAATAAATTGGGAGATTCAGGAGTGAAACTGGTGTCTGCGGCTCTGAGGAACCCAGAGTGTAAAATACAGAGACTACTGTAAGTACCAGACTGTGGGAGATGGTGTTTACAGTCACTGGGTGTCTGACACTGACCAATAATGTGATCAGTAATTGTGTTACTGATGAACACTCGGGATTTGTACCGTCTCCTGTCTCTCTGTGTCCTTTACTGTCACACTCTCTCTCATCTCCAGACTGTGGGATGTCGGTCTCACAGATTCTGGTGCCGAGGATCTCGCCTCCGCTCTCAGTACAAACCCATCACTGATGGAGATGGACCTGGGTGAGAATAAACTGGGAGATTCAGGAGTGAAACTGGTGTCTGCGGCTCTGAGGAACTCGGAGTGTAAAATACAGAAACTGTGGTAAGTACCAGACTGTGAGAGATTGTGTTTACAGTCATTGGGTGTCTGACATTGAACATTAATGTGATCAGTAATTGTGTTACTGATAAACACTGGGGATTTGTACAGTCTCCTGTCTCTCTGTGTCCTTCACCCTCACTCTCTCTCATCTCCAGGCTCAGCAACGTAGGTCTCACAGATTCTGGTGCCGAGGATTTCGTCTCCACTCTCAGTACAAACACATCACTGACGGGGCTGGACTTGAGGTGGAACTCGCTGACAGACCTATCTGTCCCCGCTCTCCGCCGCCTCATACTGACCCACCCGAGTCTGGAGTGGATCTGGTGAGTGTTTGTGTTAATGTTCAATGTGATAAAATATCAGCGGATCCGCGGGTTTTCTGGTGATATTTGTCTGTGAGTGTTGTTGAAACATTAACCCCAGTCCCCTGTTGCTGACACTGTTGTGTAATCTGTTTATTGCATCTTTATTCTACCATCTGTTTCAGGCTGTGGGAGAATCCGTTCAGTGAGACCGGGAGGAAGGAACTGAGATCTCTGGAGGAACCCAGACCCGGACTGACAGTGATCCTGTGACCATCTTAATGTGTGAACATCCCCGCCAGCGGGGTGGGGATATTTTTGCCGATTCCCCGCCCTCCCCTTTAACCCCTGCTTTAACTCCCGCCCTTATCTTTAATAGCCGCGCCCCAGGTTTAATTCCCAAATATTTTAAGGGAACCAGCTCAGGTCTTGCACTGTGTGTCGCTCAGAACAGTCCCGCAGTGACGCATTTCCGCCTGTTGTCCGGCGGCGCAGCTTCCGCCGGATGTCCGGGTTCGAGACTCCCCACGTGACACCCCGGGGAATTACACAGACAGGAAGAGCCCGGGGGCCGGGGCTCAGTCTGAGACTCTGGTGTCCCGGGGTGGAATTATCCCGGGAGAGAATCCTTTTGCTCCCTTTGCTGAGGACGGTGCATTCGGCAGTCTGGCCGATTTAATTATGTTAAATTTACAAATACCTCGGCAGTGACCCTGGATCTGCAGCAATCCCGGACACAGCCCGGAAATGTGGTTTTACAAACATCGGTCCCCCAATGCAGAGTGACGGTGAGAAACGGGACTGATTATTCAACCGGTCACTCGGTCAGTTAATTGTGTGTAACTGTGAGTGAGTCGATTTACATTTGTCATGAGGAAATCAATAAACCACTGCAACTTCCTGACTTGAGTCTCATTAGAGGAGAAACAGTGACCTGGGGTTACTGCTGCCCCCTGCACACAATGAACTGAAATAACACATGGTAAATGGTAGGGCATTGGGGAATGCAGTAGAACAGAGTCATCTAGGAATAATGGTGCATAGTTCCCTGAAGGTGGAATATCATGTGGATAGGGTGGTGAAGAAAGCTTTTGGTATACTGGCCTTTATAAATCAGAGCATTGAGTATAGGAGTTGGGATGTAATGTTAAAATTGCACAAGCATTGGTAAGGCCAAATTTGGAGTATTGTGTACATTTCTGATCACCGCATTATAGGAAAGATGTCACCAAAACAGAAAGAGTACAGAGAAGATTTACTAGAATGTTACCTGGGTTTCAGCACCTACGTTACAGGGAAAGGTTGAACAAATTAGATTTTTATTCTTTGGACCGTAGAAGGTTGTAGGGGGTCTTGATAGAGGTATTTAAAATTATGAGGGGGATGGATAGAGTTGACGTGGATAGGCTTTTTCCATTGAGAGTAGGGGAGATTCAAACAAGAGGACACGAGTTGAGAGTTAGGGGGCAAAAGTTTAGGGAGAACTCCTTTACTCAGAGAGTGTGGAACGAGCTTCCAGTAGAAGAGGCAGAGGCAGGTCCGGTATTGTCATTTAAAAAAATATTGGATAGGTATATGGACAGGAAAGGAATGGACGGTTATGGGGTGAGTGCAGGTCGGTGAGACTTGGCAGAGAGTGAGCGTATGGCCTGTCCCATCACACACTCCTGGGGTCAGACATAGACGGAAGCTCACTCTACACAGTCACAATACACACTCCCGGGCTGAGACACAGAGTGAATCTCCCTCTGCACTGTACCATCACACACTCCTGGAGTCAGACTCAGACTGAATCTCTTTCCCCTCCGTCCCATCACACACTCACGGAGTCAGACACAGTTAATCTCCCTCCCCACCGTCCCATTACACACTCCCGGGATGAGACACAGAGTGAATGTCCCTCCACACCGGCACAACACACACTCCTGGGGTGAGACACAGAGTGAATCTCCCTCTGCACTGTACCATCACACACTCCTGGAGTCAGACTCAGAGTGCAGCTCCCTCAAAACCATCCCATCACAAACTCCCAGGTTCAGACACAGAGTGAATCTCCCTCCACACCGTCCCATCACACACTCACGGAGTCAGACACAGTTAATCTCCCTCCCCACCGTCCCATTACACACTCCCGGGATGAGACACAGAGTGAATGTCCCTCCACACCGGCACAACACACACTCCTGGGGTGAGACACAGAGTGAATCTCCCTCTGCACTGTACCATCACACACTCCTGGAGTCAGACTCAGAGTGCAGCTCCCTCAAAACCATCCCATCACAAACTCCCAGGTTCAGACACAGAGTGAATCTCCCTCCACACCGTCCCATCACACACTCCTGGAGTCAGACTCAGAGCGTAGCACCCTCCACTCCGTCCCATCACACACTCCTGGGGTCAGACACAGAGTGAATCTCCCTCCACACCGTCCCATCACACACTCCTGGGGTGAAACACAGAGTGAATCACCCTCTGCACTGTCCCATTACACACTCCTGGAGTCAGACTCAGACTGAATCTCCCTCCCCTCCGTCCCATCACACACTCACGGAGTCAGACACAGTTAATCTCCCTCCACACCGTCCCATTACACAATCCCGGGATGAGACACAGAGTGAATGTCATTCCACACCGTCACAACACACACTCCCGGGGTGAGAGACAGAGTGAATCTCCCTCTGCACTGTACCATCACACACTCCTGGAGTCAGACTCAGAGTGAAGCTCCCTCAAAACCATCCCATCACAAATCCCAGGTTCAGACACAGAGTGAATCTCCCTCCACACCGTCCCATCAGACACTCACGGAGTCAGACACAGTTAATCTCCCTCCACACCGTCCCATTACACACTCCCGGGATGAGACACAGAGTGAATGTCCCTCCACACCGTCACAACACAAACTCCCGGGGTGAGACACAGAGTGAATCTCCCTCCACACCGTCCCATCACACACTCCTGGGGTCAGACACAGAGTGAATCTCCCTCCACACTGTCCCATCACACACTCCTGGGATGAGACACAGAGTGAATCTCCCTCCACACCGTCCCATCACACACTCACGGAGTCAGACAAAGTTAATCTCCCTCCACACCGTCCCATTACACATTCCCGGGATGAGACACAGAGTGAATGTCCCTCCACACCGTCACAACACAAACTCCCGGGGTGAGACACAGAGTGAATCTCCCTCCACACCGTCCCATCACACACTCCTGGGGTGAGACACAGAGTGAATCTCCCTACACACTGTCCCATCACACACTCCTGGGATGAGACACAGAGTGAATCTCCCTCCACACCGTCCCATCACACACTCCCGGGGTCAGACACAGGGTGAATCTCCCTCCACACCGTCCCATCACACACTCCTGGGGTGGGACACAGAGTGAAGCTCCCTCCACTCCGTCCCATCACACACTCCTGGGGTGAGACACAGAGTGAATCTCCCTCCACACCGTCCCATCACACACTCCCGGGGTCAGACACAGAGTGAATCTCCCTCCACACCGTCCCATCACACACTCCTGGGGTGAGACACAGAGTGAATCTCCCTACACACTGTCCCATCACACACTCCTGGGATGAGACACAGAGTGAATCTCCCTCCACACCGTCCCATCACACACTCACGGAGTCAGACAAAGTTAATCTCCCTCCACACCGTCCCATTACACATTCCCGGGATGAGACACAGAGTGAATGTCCCTCCACACCGTCACAACACACACTACAGGGGTCAGACACAGGGTGAATCTCCCTCCACACCGTCCCATCACACACTCCTGGGGTGGGACACAGAGTGAAGCTCCCTCAAAACCATCCCATCACACACTCTCGGGGTCAGACACCGAGTGGAGCTTTTCTGAATGCGCTGGGAGAAATCGAGGAAAGACTGCTGTATTAAGGTCATGAGATACTTTGGAGATGCTTCGAAACGTCTCTTGAACATCTAAGTGAGCGTCTGGTTTATTGTGGAAGCTTCGTTCGGAGTTTTTCTGCCAGTTTGGACGGGGTCCGTTGACGGCTGCGAACTGCGTAGCACCCAGCTGTGGCCGCTGGCAACTCGCCAGGAAGCCGGGTCGCTCCAAAAACCGGAGACAAATGCCGTTGTTCCCCCACTGACATCGGTACAACATCCTTCCATCTCTATCGTCGGGATTTTCGTTCGGTGTAGGAGCCGAAACATCGTTTGAGACGTCTCGACCTCTCACGTTCTGGAAGTTCTGCAGGACTAACGGAGCCTTTCCTGGCGTTGGAATTTCTGGCACTAAGCCAGCAAGGTACTGTCGAGTACAAACTTTTCCGGCCAGTTACTCAACTCGCTCCAGGACTTTATAAGCAGCACCACCACCGTATCATTCTCGATTCGGACACATAAGTAACATGCCGGACAAGTCTACAGGGAGTCGCAGGCCTTCGGGGAGTTATGCCAAGGCGGCTGCCTCTCCAGCCTCGGACAACGCCCTGTTTCGGTCGGTGAAAGTGGAACGCGGGGTGCAATGTATTTTGCGAACTGGAACTACCCTGGAAAAGTGCGCGGAGGCTATGGAGGACTTGTTGGGGTGAGATGGTGTTTTGGCCACTGAGAAAGAGTTCGGGAAGGCAATGTTTTACCTGAGGAACGATGAGTTGGTGCATCGGGCCCTCAGTAGAGGGATCACGGCGGAGAACATCTTTTTACAGATGAGCTGGTGACAGCTCCCACACAACGCATCGTCCTCGGTCACGTAAAGCCTTTCATCCCCAACGAGGACCTGCTTCCCGCACTAGCCCGCTTGGGGCAAGTAAGTTCAGAAATAACTGCCATCAGACACAAATTCAGGAGACGCACCCTTCGTACCGTAATCTCTTTCCGGCAGCAGGTATTCATGCAGCTAGAAAAGGAGGACGAAGTTGAGGGCCGGTTTCCGCCGAGCTCAATAGTTTGGGAGTTATATTTACACACACCTACACATAACACTGTTAACTTCTGTTCATCTTGGTTAAGTTGCTATATTATCAGTAGATACTAATAAAGATAGTGGTTTTAACATCCGGGCGCTCCAGTGACCACTGCCGATGGTGCCGCTAAGCTGGGGGCTCCCTGGACTTTGAACGGGACCCGCTGGGTTTGCGGCCACCACGCCTACCCGTGTCTCCCCGCGAGCTGGTCCGGCTGTTGTTTTATGTGCCATATGTGCTGCCCTTCATCCACCCCCTGAACGATCTGGGGGAGCAGCAGACACACACCGGCCACCGGGACAAGAGGGCCATCACGGAGGTGGAGAGGTTCTGGATGATAGCCTCTCCCAGATAGGGCACGGCCCGATTGCCCCGTGAGGTGATCCAGATGACCAGTGTGCTCGGGACGCCGGCCAACGAGACAGCAGTGGCACTGCCACACACCGAAGATGCCCTCACCCGAACGGCGACAGAGCTGGCGGCCGTCCGGATGGTCACCCTGCAGCATCGACGGGCCCCGGATTACCTACTGGCGGCTGATGGTGGTACCTGTGCAGTCATTGGTAAGGGGTTCTGCACGTTTACCCCTGACGTGTGGAGCAACATCACCCACTTGGCTGGTCACATTCGGGACTCGGTGGCTAAAATTCAAAAATCGGGGGACCAGCTCCTCCGGCACGACACCTCATGGGGAAACTGGTGGCCGTTTGGGTCCTTAGTGGGGTGGTGGGCAACTGTCATTCACTGATCGATTGCACGCAATCTCGTTATCATTCTGTGTGTATATTATGCTGTGCTTGTCAAACTATCCAGACCACGTCTGCCGTTCTTTAGAAATAGTTAAGTGTAAGACTTCCATTAAGATATGTTACTTTCCTTCTCACTGCGTTACATGTAATGAATTGGGAGATTCAGGAGTGAAACTGGTGTCTGCGGCTCTGAGGAACCCGGAGTGTAAAATACAGAAACTGGGGTAAGTACCAGACTGTGGGAGATCGTGTTTACAGTCACTGGGTGTCTGACACTGAACATTAATATGATCAGTAATTGTGTTACTGATAAACACTGGGGATTTGTACCGTCTCCTGTCTCTCTGTGTCCTTCACCCTCACTCTCTCTCATCTCCAGGCTGTGGGATGTCGGTCTCACAGATTTTGGCGTGGATCCGAAGGGTAGACTGTATTGGAGGGGTCGTGACTGTCACATGACGGAACTGCCCACTACCTGGTCGGAAGGCACGCCACCTGCCAATCAAAGTTTGACCCCTCCTCGCCCATCAATGCGCACCTCACCATTGTTCCCTTTAAGTAGCCTTCCTTGTACTTGGCCTCGAGCAATTGGCCTTTGTAATCGGCTTAACTCTGCTGGCACCCAGCCATTGCCCCCACTGTGAATTACCAGGGCGGGACCCTCCAGCCCTGCTGCACTATAAAGGGTGCCACGTGTGCTGGACCCTTTCCCTTTGCCAACTCCGAGGGACCACCCTACTTCACCCCAGGCTGAGAACCGTGGAACGGAGCTGGAGGAATTGTTGGTGAGCTGTGTATTGAATACTGTTGGGAGCGTTGATTACTGTCGCTAATAACATAGAGCCGAGCCTGCACAGAGTCAAGGGGTGGAAAGTATCGTATTGACTTTTCCCTTGGTTGTGCATGTGTGTGTGTACTTTGTTCCCAGGCGATTTTCCCACGTTCGATAGTAATTGTCCGTGTGTGTTTTATTGCCGATCTGACTTTCCCCACGACTGCTGTAAATTGTGTGCGTGTTGCTTCTTTTGCCATTTTCCCACGCTTGACTTCTGTAAATAAAATCCTTTACTACCATTACTGTGTGTGTCCGAAGTCCTTGCCTTTGAGACCTACCGAATCTGTTTCCCCACTTAAACAATTGCTCAGCCAATTTACATTTTACTATGTTCATGCGATATGGGTGTTGTTTAATCGGTTTGGCTTGACCAATATCTATGTCATGTACTGCGACCGTGGTTTGCTTGGGAACATCGGGAAATAAATCTTTAAACTTCAGAATTAATTCCTTCAGCTGATGTTCTTGCTTTGGCTGAAGGTGAGCCAACTTGTTCTCAATGTTTTCTAGAACAACCGAGTTCATTAGCCTAACTGGGACCACGTTTGGCTTGTGAAATGTCTCAGACGAGTCAATTGTTTCATTCTCAGGGTTGCCAGATTCATATGATTTGACAACAACACTCACTGCCTGTCAAAAAAAAGGCTTTATCATATTATCTGTAACACCTGTGTTAGTTTACGTCGGTCGGGTGTTTTAATAACATAATTCACATCATTAATTTGAGAGACTATTTCATACAGTCTGTTGAATTTCGCCTGAGGTGGATTCGTCAACATTGGAGAAAAAATAAGTTAAGATAAGATAAGATATCCCCCACCTGGTATTTTCTTTCGCAAGCCCGCTTATCAAACCAACACTTCATTTTGTTTTGAGAAATCTTTAAGTTTTGTCTTGCTAGAGTACAGGCCTGGTGTAGTTTATTTTTGAACTTCAAAACATAGTCTAACAAGTTAACATGTACATTCCCATCAACCCACTGTCCCTTTAACAAGGTCAAAGGTCACCTCACTCTGCGACCAAATACAAGTTCAAATGGACTAAAGCCCAGTGATTCCTGTACCGACTCTTACTGCGAACAAAAGCAAATATATTCCTTCATCCTAGTCTTTTCCATTTTCAACACAGTATGTCTTTTGTTGGCGTGTGCGTGCGTGCCTCCGATTATGTATTTTTCAAGCCTTTACAAGGCACGGAGCGAGAGAGAGAGATTATGTGGTACACATTATGTCTTAATCATTGTTTTGAGGGTAGAATGAAATCTTTCTAGAACCCACTGTGATTCCGGATCGTACGCGGACGATGTAATTTGTTTAGCTCCCAGTTCATAAACTACCTGCTGGAATAATCCAGATGTAAAATTACTTCCTTGATCAGACTGGATTTCTTTAGGCAAACCAAATAAAGTAAAAAAACTTGGTAACAGCCTTCACCACAGTTTTAACTTTAATATTTCTGAGAAGTATTGCCTCTGGGAATCTGGATGCTGTACACATAATAGTTAGCAAATACTGATGGCCAGCTTTAGTCTTTGGCAATGGGCAAACTCAATCCAGGATAACTTTAGAAAAGGGTTCACCGAATGCAGGTTTAGACCACAGTGGGGCCACTGGGATGACCTGATTAGGTTTACCCACAACTTGACAAGTGTTACAGGTTCTGCAAAAGGTCACAACATCTTTCCTCAAATTAGGCCAGTAAAATTATTTCATAATCCTGTTTACAGTTTTATTCACTCGAAAATGTCGACCTAATGGCATACTATGGGCCAAAGTTAAAATTTCAGCCCTATAAACTTTAGGAACTACAACTTTGTGAAAAATTGCCCATTCCTCACTCGCTGGTATAGCAGGTGGCCTCCACTGCCTCATTAACACTCCATCCTCGAGATAATACCTTACTGGCACTTCCTTAATCTCATCATCTGAGACAGCTGTTTCTTTCAAAGCTTCAATCTCAGGGTCTCGGTTCTTTTCTGCTATAAACTCCTTCCTACACTGGGATAAATCTTTCTCATCAGACTTGCTACCTGAATCCTGTTGAAACAATGAAGGCAGAAAAGTCCCTGACAAGTCATCATAACCTGAATCCCAATTTTGGCTATCATGGGTATCAGAATCATGCTGCACAGAACTGTCTGTGTCGGCAGACATTTTAGCCATACCTCGAGTTACTTTGAGTTACTGCGCAGGAAGGATAAATGTTAAAATCCATCTGTGGGTCGTCAGTGGTTGCTTAGTTGTCAACTACACTACAGGAACAACTTTACCATCTGCCAGGTCATTCCCTAACAGCAAAGTAACATCTTCCACCGGTAAACTGGAGCATAATCCAATCTTAACAGGTCCAGAAACCAATCCTGACTGTAAAGTTACCTTGTGCAATGGCACAGAAACCATGTCGCCCCCAATGCCTTTAATAAGATTTACCTCACCAGTGTCAGTCTCATCACCAAACTTTAGAACGCTGTCTAATATAAGTGACTGAGAAGCCCCTGTATCTCAAACAATTTTCACTGGTACCGGGGTTGACCCTTCCTTTACTAATACAAACCCATCTGACATAAAATGATCGAATCCCTTCTTAACTCGGTCAGACCTCTCAGTCCTTAACTGAACCTCAACAGAATGTACAGAACCCTGTGGGCTGATAGGTGCTTCAACATACTGAACACAGGCATTTGGGACTGCCTCCTATTCCTTTTTCTTCTTCAGGATGGAACAATTAGCCATCATATGACCAGCTTTCTTACAATCGTAACAAGTAAGACCAGAATATTTCTCCTTCAACTGCTTCCCTTCATCCTTACTCTTGTCATTAGTCACAGCTTTAATTTCTGGTTTACCCTGCTGATCCCTGCTACTCTTTTGGAAGATCTTATTTGGGGTAAACTTAACCTTATGAGTTAAAGCAAACTCATCTGTTAATGTAGCAGACTCCCGTAAAGTGGCAGCATCTTTTTCATCTGAATATGTCTTTATGTCATCATAGACACAGCTTTTGAATTCTTCAATTAAAATCAACTCTTTCTATCTGTAAAAATCATCATTTATATTTTTATATGTGCACCAGCGGTCAAAACACACAAACTTCTCAGAAGCAAATTCCATATAAGTCTGATTCACAGATTTCCACAAATTTCTAAACTTTTGCCTGTATGATTCTGGGACCAACTCATAAGCTTTGAGCACAGCCTGTTTCACTATGTCATAATTAGCTGCATTTTCAATTGATAGGGCAGCCTTACCCTTAATTATACATTGTAACTAAAGAGTCCAGCTTCCTTTCGGCCACTTTTGACTTTGAGCCACTTTATCAAAATGCTGTAAGTATTTACCAACCTCAGTCTCATCAAATGGAGGGACCAATTTAACTTCCTGGCTGGCAATAAACGGTGCAACCAACTCCTTTGAGACAGCAACTTCTTTCTCGAGCCTTAACTTCTCTATCACAAACTGCCTCTGTCTTTCTCCTTCTTCCCTCTGTTTTTCTGCTTCCTCAGCTTCAAAACTTTTTTATGCTTCTTCTGTCTGTTTGTATGCCTCTTGAGCATCAAACCCCCTCTTTCTCTCGTTCTCTTCAGCCTCTAATTTAAGTACATCAATCTTCAATTGTTCCAGTCGTAACTGGATCTCCTCTTTACTCACAGGAAACCTCTTTAACACTTCTTTATCAAATACCTTCATAGATATATAGTGCTCAACTATTTTCCTCTGAATTTCTGGCTTTCTCATAGCCCCCTATGGTGGCTGCAATTCCAGGCCGCACCATCAACCGGGCATATTAATGTGTCCTGTAGCCGACCGTCCTCCTGATAATCTGGGAAACGACTGAGTGGCTGCATTACACCACCCTAAGTAGATGGGGCTGGATAATTGGATTGTGCCATTCTACTACAGCCAGAGGGGTGTTCTCTGGAGCTACTTCATTTATGACATATCTTTTTAAGGAGAGGAATGTTTTCTCTCCCAATCAATTTACTATTGAATGGCCAGCATCCAATATAAGCCCACAGCCAGGAGCTGAGTGGTGTCTCTAGGTCTGAGGAGTATTTCGCTATGTTGTTGTAACCCAGTTTTGTTCCGTTTAGCTGATTCAAGTTTGGACTGTAGAACAGTTCTGTTGAGATTATAAACATTTTGGGTAATAAAACCCCTATTTTTTTCACCTGTACCTGCTCCCCCAGTATTATGCTTCCCCTGGTCCTTCACACATTCTTTCCTCCTTAAGGTTCTGCCCATTCGCAATAGTCAGCAATTCATTCTTTTTTGCTTTTCCTAATGCCTCAGGGGGTTGGCGCTTTCAGACATATATAAATATCCATTGCTGCTGATTTCCACACACAAATAAATCAAAAGGGATTTTCCCCAATCAGATTGATAATTATTTGATCAATAAGCCCCCAAATTTGTTCATATCCCAGACGCAGGCCCCAATTTTGTTATGAACCATAATGCTTTAGAAACAAACCAGCAGCAATAGACTACACCTGGAGTCCAGTTTTGATGATAAAACCACTGTCTTTATTTGTAACTACTTATAAAATTGTAACTTAAACAATTTAAACAAAAGTTAAGTGTTATGTGTATAAATGTGTGTAAATATAACTCCCAAACTACTGAGCTCGGGGGAAACAAGGCTTTGAGTCTTGAGATGGTAAAGTTCAGTTCATCCACAGAATAGGTGATCAGAGAGAGATAGTTGTAATCCAGGGTAAATGTCGAGAGAAGGCAATTATGTCGAATTCCACAGGTTCCACGGTGGTAAAATGAGAGAACAGTCGCTGTAGATTTTATCCGTCGTTCCAAATCCACATACAAATTATCACCGAAAGCGAATTGTCACAAGAGGTATCGTCGTCACACCCAGGAAAGGGTAAGACATAAGTGGTCTCCACAGGATACGCCAAATCCGATCCAAACCTATGGATCAAACCAGGTGACAACCACACATTCGATATACGGTGAATTGATAATTAACCCGCCCTTGTGGGCATAGGAAATTTCTGAAAAATGACCCTTGGCCATGAGCTCCCTGGTTTCGATCCTTCCATTTTTCCTCCATCTCCGTCTGACTCTGAGCGTCCATGTCCTCGGTTAAAACTAAACAAGCTGCAAGTCAAACTGATTCACCTTCTTAACCTCACACTTTCTCTATAAAAATGACAGTCCACAGCAAACGAAACCTAGGGATTCATAACAACGGCCACTCCCTGTTGTGATCTGACTGGTGTGCCAGTAGTTGAGATGACTGATTGAATCCTATCCCACATTCTGAGCAGGTGAACAGCTTCTCCCAGTGTGAACTCGCTGATGTCTCTGTAGGTAGGATGTCTCAGTGAACCCCTTCCCACAGACCGAGCAGGTGAATGGCTTCTCCCCAGTGTGAACGCTCTGATGTACCTTCAGTTTAGATGAGGTAGTGAATCCTTTCCCGCACAGTGAGCAGGTGAACAGCTTCTCTCCAGTGTGAACTCACTGGTGCACCAGTAGGTTGGATGACTGAGTGAATCACTTCCCACAGACTCAGAAGGTGAATGGCTTCTCCCCAGTATGAACTGACTGGTGTGCCAGTAGTTGGGATGACCGAGTGAAACTCTTCCCACAGTCTGAGCAGGTGAACAGCTTCCCCCCAATGTGAACTTGCTGATGACTCTGTAGGTGGGATGACTGAGTGAATCCCTTCCCACAGACTGAGCAGGTGAACGGCTTCTCCCCAGTGTGAATTCGCTGATGTCTCTGTAGGTTAAATGACTCAGTGAATCTCTTCCCACAGACTGAGCAGGTGAACAGCTTCTCCCCAGTGTGAACTCGCTGGTGTCTCTGTAGGTTGGATGACTCAGTGAACCCCTTCCCACAGACTGAGCAGGTGAATGGCCTCTCCCCAGTGTGAACTCGCTGATGTCTCTGTAGGTAGGATGACTCAGTGAATCCCTTCTCACAGACTGAGCAGGTGAATGGCTTCTCCCCAGTGTGAACTCGCTGATGTCTCTGTAGGTTGGATGAATCAGTGAATCTCTTCCCACAGACTGAGCAGGTGAACGGCTTCTCCCCCGTGTGAAATCGCTGATGACTCTGTAGGCTGGATGACTCAGTGAATCTCTTCCCACAGACTGAGCAGGTGAATGGCTTCTCCCCAGTGTGAAATCGCTGATGTCTCTGTAGGCTGGATGACTCAGTGAATCTCTTCCCACAGACTAAGCAGGTGAACGGCTTCTCCCCAGTGTGAACTCTCTGATGACTCTGTAGTCTGAATGACTGAGTGAATCCTCTCCCACAGACTGAGCAGGTGAATGGCCTCTCCCCAGTGTGATCTCGCTGATGTACCAGTAGGTTGGATGATGCAGTGAATCTCTTCCCACAGACAGAGCAGGTGAATGGCTTCTCCCCGGTGTGAACTCGCTGATGGACCAGTAGGCGGGATGACAGTGTGAATCCCTTCCCACATTCTGAGCAGGTGAACGGCTTTTCTCCAGTGTGAACAAACTGGTGTGCCAGTAGTTGGGATGACCAAGTGAATCTCTTCCCACAGACTGAGCAGGTGAACGGCTTCTCCCCGGTGTGAACTCGCTGATGTACCAGTAGGTGGGATGACACAGTGAATCTCCTTCCACATTCTGAGCAGGTGAACGGCTTCTCTCCAGTGTGAACTCGCTGATGTCTCTGTAGGTTGGATGACTCAGTGAATCCCTTCCCACAGGCTGAGCAAGTGAACGGCTTCTCCCCAGTGTGAACTCGCTGATGGCTCAGTAGGTGGGATGACTGAGTGTATCCCTTCCCACAGACTATGCAGGTGAACGGCCGCCCCCTGGTGTGAAGTCGCTGGTGAGCCATTAGATCAGATTACCGAGAGAATCCCTTCCCCGAAATTCAGCAGATGACAGCCTGTGCCCAGTGTGATCTAACTGATTGGTGTGTCCACAGGTGGGATGACCAACAGAATCATTTCCCACACACAGGATGGCCTTGCCCAGTGTGAACCTACTGATGTACCTTCAGTTGAGATAACCGAGTGAATCCATTCCCACTGTCTGAGCAGGTGAACAGCCTTTCTCCTGTGTAAAATGACAGGCGTGCCAGTTGGTCAAATGACCAAGTGAATCCCCCCCCCCCCCACAGTCTGAGCAGGAAGGATGGTCGATTGAATTCCTTGCTCCACTTCTTAAATATCTAGACAGAGACAACAAAACTGGTGTGCCGTGTTTGAGCTTCCTGGAGACAAATTCCTTCTTGTTTTTAACCTGTAAAAAGATTTACAAAATCCATCAATGGGTGTAGGACAATATTTCAGATGAGATTACATGAGTTGCCAAGGATTGATCTGGTATCACACTGTTACAGTGAGGTCCTACCCAAGTTGGACAGAGAAATCATCTCCTGACTGGGCAGAGTGCTGGTATCTGGAATGACCATCACTTCCCTGATGCTCTTCCTGTCTCTATAAGAATGGGGCATTTCTGCCGTCTCCAATCTGTGACCTGGCTCAGTTTGACTCTCCATTGGTATTATTCCCTGCTCCTGCTGAGCAGCATGGGTGCCTGGCCCCACAGTAACTGAAACAGTATCACACAAATAGTCTTTCTTGACGTGCAACTGGGATGTTCTCTTATGTATTATTAACTTAAAGTGCCACAATTTTAACGCCATATAAAAAATTCCTGCTGAGATGAATGGTTGGTCCGCACAGCTGTTAAAAGGGCTTAGAGTGAATGTTTGTAATATTTCAGGTTCGTGTAGAAAAGTACAACACAGAAACAGGTCCTTTGGGCCATCTAGTTTGTGCTGAACTATTTAAATAGCCCACTCTCATATATCCCTACCATCCAGGTACCTACACGAGCCTCATAAATGTTGAAATTGAGCTCACATGCACCACTTGTGATGGCTGCTCATTCCAAACCCAGATGTCCATCTGTGTGAAGAAGTTTCCCCTCATGTTCCCCTTAACATTTCACCTTTCACCCTTAACCAATGGCCACTGGTTGTAGTCCCACCCCAATCAGTGGTAAAAGCCAGCTTGAATTTACACCTTCCCTTTAGTTGAATATACTCAAACGGCGCTTTCTAAATGGTCACCTATGTCGATGTCATTGATAGGTCGAATAAATGCTATAAAAATGGCTATCCTACCGAAATTTTTATATATATTTCAAGCAGTTCCCTCTTTTGTTCCAAAAACATTATTTGATAAAATAGATTCTTTGATTTTATCTTATGTTTGGAATAATAAAGGCTCTAGAGTGAATAAACTTTTATTGCAAAAATCAAAAAAAGATGGAGGACTGGCTTTACCAAACTTTAGATTTTATTATTGGGCAATTAATATTCATTATATTACTTTTTGGATTTATGATACAGACGACCAAGATCGCCCTTCATGGTTACAGTTGGAGGAAAATTCAGTAATGGGGTTTTCGTTAGCTTCTTTATTAGGAGCTCCTCTTCCGTTTTCGTTCTCCAGAATAGGTAGACAAGCTCTTAACCCTATTGTTAAACATACTTTAAAAATTTGGTTTCAATTTCATAGATTTTTTGAACTAAATTATTTGTTACTTTCTAGTAATGTTTATTCTAATTTCTTTTTTAAACCATCAACTTTGGATAAGGCTTTTTTAACATGGAAAATTAAGGGAATAAAGACTTTCTTAGATTTGTTTTTACAAGATTGTTTAATGTCTTTCTCACAGTTAATGGATAAATATATATCTCTAATACACATTTTTTCAGGTATTTACAGGTTAGGAATTTCTGACATGATTTTTTACCGAATTACTCCTTGGCCTGCTCTTCAAATTTGGCTTACGTTATTTTTCAGTTTAAACTTTTTCAAAAACAATTAATAGCTATCATTTATAAACAGTTAATGAATGCTCACATGTCGCCTAATGATAGGGTTCAACGTACCTGGGAAGTAGAACTTCAACATTCACTTTCAGATAATCAATGGAGTAAAATTTATTACTTAATCAATAATTCATCTATCTGGTCACGCTATATCTTAAATCAGTTTAACATAGTACATAGGGCTCATATGTCCAAAGATAAATTGGTGCATATTTTACCGAATATAAGCCCTATTTGTGACAGATGTAACACAGAAATGGCTACTTTAACTCATATGTTTTGGTCATGTGTAAGTTTAAATAATTTTTGGAGGAATGTGTTTGGAATATTATCTGAAGTTATAGATATGGATGTTTAACCTAATCCACTTACAGCAATTTTTGGGATTATTCCAGAGGAAGCAAGCAAAGTGTCTGCTTCCACCCAACATGTGATAGCTTTTTCAACTTTACTGGCTAGGAGAGCTATTTTGCTACATTGGAAAGAATCTAACCCACCTACTGTTTTCTATTGGCTCTCCTCCATTAGGTCATGTCCAAGCTTGGAGAAAATTAGAAGCCGAACATTTGATACATCCTTTAATTTTGAACAAGCCTGGCGACCTTTTATTCAATATTTTCACATGATTTATTTTTTTTTTTAATTCTCTTCAGGGAAAATCCTTATCCATGAAGGTTTGGAGATGACTGGAAGGATGTGTTTTTTTTTCTCTGTTTTCTTTAATTTTATCCTCAATTGGACTGCCCAATCTTTCTTTTTCTTTCCTTTTTTTCTCTTTCTTTTTTTTTGTTTTTTGTTTCAGTTTAGTTAGTGGGTTTTTTCCTTATCAATAAAATCTCCAATCTTTTTTATGATTATTATGAGTTATAGTTTTTTTTGACCATTCTATATATAACAGGATAATATTTCACTTATTTGATTTTGATATTATATACTTTTTGTTTTTACTATTGCTGTTTATATGTCTTTTATATTATCTACTTGTTAAACTCCTCTTCCGATTTGTATATTCTTTATTTGGAAATCAATAAAAAAGATTGAAAAATGAATTTACACCATCTATGACCCTCGTTCACAATCAAATCTCCCCTCAATCTTCGACATTCCAAGGAATAAAGTCCTGAGAAGATGAACTGATCTCCAAAAGTCATGAAGTTAGAGATGAAACATTCTTTTCAACATTTTAAGCAAGATTAGAGTATTATTTTTGTTTTTACAATTTCAGAGTGGAAAAAAAGGAAAGGAGCACCATGCAAAAGTTTGGGAACCCCAGGAGATTTGAGCTCTCAGATAACTGTTACCAAGGTCCAGCCCTTAATTAGCTTGTTAGAGCAATGGCTTGTTCACAGTCTTTTTTTATTATTAAACGTTTTTATTGTGTTTTCAAATAATTACAGTCTTCATTAGGAAAAGCCAGATGTTGCAAATTTCAAAGCTCTATAAATACCCTGACTCCACAAACTTCGTCCCAACAATCAGAGCCATGGGCTCTTCTAAGTCCCTGCCTAGCACTCTGAAAATTAAAATACATGATGCCCACAAAGCAGGAGAAGGCTATCAGAAGATAGCAAAGCGTTTTCAGGTAGCCATTCCCTTAGTTAGTAATGTAATTAAGAAATGCCAGTTAACAGGAATGGTGGAGGTCAAGTTGAGGCCTGGAAGACCAAGAAATCCTTCCGAGAGAACTGCTCATAGGATGACCAGAAAGGGAAATCAAAACCCCCGTTTGACTGCAAAAGACCTTCAGGAATATTTAGCCGACTGAAGTGGTGGTGCACTGTTCTACTGTGCAGGGACACCTACACAAATATGACTTTCATGGAAGAAACATCAGAAGAAAACCTTTCCTGTGCCCTCGCCACAAAATTCAGCTTCAGATATTTGCAAAGGAACATCTAAACAAGCCTTATGCATTTTGGAAACAAGTCCTCTGGACTGATGAAGTTAAAAAAGAACTGTTTGGCTGCAATGAGCAAAGGTATGTTTGGAGAAAAAAGGGTGCAGAATTTCATGAAAAGAACACCTCTCCAACTGTTAAACACGGGGGTGGATTGATCATGCTTTGGGCTTGTGTTGCAGCCAGTGGCACGGGGAACATTTCACTGGTAGAGGGAAGAATGAATTCAATTAAATACTAGCAAATTCTGGAAGCAAACATCACATCGTCTGTAAAAAAGCTGAAAATTAAAAGAGGATGGCTTCTGCAACAGGATAATGATCCTAAACGCACTTCAAAATCCACAATGGACTACCTCAGGAAGCGCATTTTGCCATGGACCTCACAGTCCCCCGACCGAAACATCATCAAAAATCTGTGGATAGACCTCAAAAGAGCAGTGCATGCAAGACGGCCCAAGAATCTCACAGAACTAGAAGCCTTTTGCAAGGAAGAATGGGCAAAAATCCCCAAACAAGAATTGAAAGACTCTTAGCTGGCTACAGAAAGCATTTAGAAGCTGTGATACTTGCCAAAGGGGTTGCTACTAAGTACTGACCATGCAGGGTGCCCAAACTTTCACTTCAGGCCCTTTTCCTTTTTTATTATTTTGAAACTGTAAATGATGGATACAAAAGAGTAATCTTGCTTAAAATATTAAAGAGTGTGTCATCTTTAACTTTATGCCTTTTGGAAATCAGGTCATTGTTTTACTCGCTTAGCTATTCACAGGAACAGAAAGGTGCCCAAATTTTTGCATGACACTGTATGCAATTTTCTTGCTAAATGATGCTTTAAAAAGTCGGGCTTTTAAATATCACTCCCCTTCTTCCCACTTGCAAATTCTCCAGCAATTTTTGCATCACCAGTTGTAACACCAGTTTCTGTATTGGACATAAATATTTCCCCTGAACCCTCCCTCAGGTGACTGACGGTGATGAACTTGGTGATGCCAATGAATATGAAGCGAAGGGCCGTAGTCTGTCTCATTGGAGTCTGGCACATTTGTGATGTGAAAGCTACTTGTTGCCCAGGGCAAAGTTGTTTGATATCATTATGTACCCAGACAGAATAGGTCAAAACATATCCTTACGTGTAGAAAACTCCAGAACAAGCAACACACACAAAATGCTGGAGGAACTCAGCAGGCCGGGCAGCATCTACGGGAAAGAGTACTAATGCTGAGTTCCTCCGGCATTTTGTGTGAAATTCCTCCGGATTTCCAGCAGCTGCGGTTGGAGGCAGAACAAAGGTGATTTTCTCAACAGCTGATAGAAAGATTTTGTTCTCTTTTTTCCGAGTTCCTAATCCTTGCATTCAGATTGCTCGAGCTCAGCTCTGTTTGTGAGATCTATCTGCTCCCATTCCCTGATTAGCCGGAAGCTCCCCGGGGCCCGCGTACGGATCGTGGGGCTGAGAGAGAGGAAAAAGACCTGCCTGTGCCGAGTTTGCGGGCTACAGTCTCCGGTTCTCACAGCAATTGTCACTCAATTAGAGTCGAAAAAGCCCTTACCTTTCCGCTCCTCCCGACATTTTGTATACTGCGCGCATGCGTAGTTATCGGAGCCGGCAGCAACCCTGCGCCTGCGCATTTGATCGGTGCTTCAAAAAACAGCGAAATTTTAATCGCGCGGCTTTATGGGTACTCACGGTGCCATTAAAAAGTTCTGCAAGCTTCGGTTTCATGTCCATATCTCAGTTTTTTTTTGTGTGTAGAAAACTCAGCAGCTTTCTTAACGCAAAAAGCGGCTCCCATAAACGATACACTCAATATCAACAGGCATTTCGTGTATCTAATGCCAAAGTTCACTCCCCTTACAAATGCAGATGTGAAACAAAAGAGATTCTGCAGTTGCTGGAAATACAAAGACGCACACACACACAATACTGAAGGAGCTCTGCAGTTCAGGCAGCAACTAAGCAGAGGAGTACACAGTCTAGACATGCTGAAGGGGCTCGGATTTAATGCTGCCCATTTATTCCTCTCCACATTTGCTGCCTGACCTGCTGATTACCTGCAATGTTTTGTAGAAATTAACCATTTTGTTTTTCAATTAACCAGTTTCCAAATGTTTCTCATCTTTCATTCATAGCCACATCCTGCTGATCTGGTTCCTCTTCCTCCTAATGCTCGTAACCTCCAGACCCCATCTCTTTCCAGAGCCCCAAAGCCCTGATTGGTGCTGGTAACTCTTTGGTTTCTGACTCTGCTCCACTGAAGATTCACTCGATAGTCTGCTGTCAGAGGTGCATTGCAGCAACCCAGCTGTCTGAGGCACAGTCCTTCGAAATTGGTGAAAATGACACAAAATTTGAAAAGAGCAGGGAAATAGGAGTTTAACCACCTTAGTCCAGAGACCTGGGGAAGGTCAAATACTCAGCGAGATCATCGTGTTAATTAGCCTGGGGAAAATCATGCAGGAAATTCATGCAGGTGTATAAGATGATGAGAGGCATTGATCGTGTGAAAAGTCAGAGGCTTTTCCCCCTCCCAGGGCTGAGATGGCTAACACGTGGGGGGCATAGTTACGTACACAACGCTGGAAGAACTCAGCAAAAGGGGGGGGGGGCATAGTTAAGGTGCTTGGAAGTAGTTCAATGGAGGTGTCAGAGATATATTTTTTTATACAGATGGTGGTGGGTGTGTGGACTGCACTGCCAGCGACGGTGGTATAGACAGGTACAATTGAGTCTTTTAAGAGAATCTTAGAGAGGTACATGGAGCTTAGGAAAATAGAGGGTTCTGTCGTAGGGTAATTCTAGGCATTTTCTAGAGTTGGTTGCTGTGGGCCGAAGGGCCTGTAATTTGCTGCAGATTTCTCTGATTCTAAGAAATTCAAGGGAAATCTCTTCTCCCACGGAGTGGTGACAAGTTGCAACAGGGAGAATGAGAGATAATTTTTAAAATACGGATATGGAACAGAAACCTGGGCAGAGAGCAGATGGACCGAGTGGCCTCTCTAGTGTACATTGTGAGTTTGGCAGTGACAGTAAGTACCTGCGACGTGGGATTTGATACAGAATTGATTTATCTTTCACAGATCCACAATATTAAACGCCAGTGGGGCGCTGTCTTCTCCCGCATCTCCAACTCCACATTCAAGGATCGGTGGCATTCAAGCGCTGGTAAAGGCAACACGTACAACACACTGGAGGAACTCAGCAGGTCGGGCAGCATCCATGAGAACGTTGTGTAGAGGGGGTTTCTTATTAGTATAAGGGGGCTTCTTCTTTGTGAGGGTTTATTTTTCTTTTTTGTTACTGCGTATGTTCATCAAATGGCTTTTTTGTTTTGTTAAAAGTATGAATGCTTCTTTGTTGCAAGGGAGTGCTCGAAGCTTGTTTGGGTTAAATTTACTGATAACGGGAATTGTATTCATTTGTTAACCTATTGGAATTAATGTTATTCTCTCTTCTGGTTCTGTAAGCTACTGTTGGCGGGCTTTTGGGGAGATCGCCGCGAGGGGGTGAGAGAGAGAGAGAGGACGCGATGCTGTAAACTGGGTGAGGAACGGACCCCGAGTGGGGCTCCAAGGCCAGGATGTTCGGCGAGGAGAGAAGACGAAGATAGATGTGCTTGGTTGATCACTTCGAGTGGTCCTGAGCTGCGAGTCGAGGAGTTCGGAGGGGATCAAATAGTGGCCAGAAGACTTTGTTAATTGAGCTCCAACGGTTGTGCACGAAGTGGTTTGGACTTTGATAAGTTTGGCGCCTTTTCTTTATTTTCTTTTCCTTTATATATATTGTATCATTATTAATCATATAATTCTAGTAATATCTATAAAGTGTTATCATTTAATCGCATATTGTATGTAATGAGTTTTTGCTACAACAAGTGTATGGGACATTGGAAAAAATGTTGAATTTCCCCATGGGGATGAATAAAGTATCTATCTATCTATCTATCTATCTATCATATGGTGTGCTGTCTATTATTATTTATTAAACCCAGAGTTTCGAGCTGCTTGGGAGGACTTGTGTAATAGCCACGGGCCGGTACCGAATTCAAACGAGAGCCGGTGGTGGTACGGCCTGGGGCAAGTATCTGAGGGTGAGACCCTCTTAGTGGACGCTCCGAAATACCACGAGGGAGGGGAGTTGACCGCTGAAGACACCTCGGTGAGAGAGAGAGAGGTCGCGGCGACTGGGCCCTGAAGCCGTGGGAGACGTAGGCAGCGTGTGTGTGGATTATTTTGCGCTGAAGAGGCGCACTGTCAGTGACCAGAATACGGCCCTGAGGGCCGAAGAGGCGATGGCCTGTCTGAGTGGTGCGAAGTGGTTTAAGGTGCTGGATCTGAGGAGTGGATTTTGCCAGATGCCGATGAGTGAGGCCGACAAGGAGAAGACGGCCTTTAAAGGTCCCCTAGGATTCTTCCGGTACGAAAAGATGCCAGAGGTCATATCCGGAGCCCTTGCAACCTTCCCGCGGGGCATGTGGAAGACCATGGGGATGTGGAGGTGTCTGGAGTTTTGGCGTATGTGGATGTTCTCCTGGCATTTGGATTTGCCTCGGGAGAATCTGAAGCGAGACTGTTGCAGGAGCGACTGAGAACTAAAGAGCTAAAGCTTTCTCTGGACACGTGTCAGGTCTGGCGAAGGTCGCAGCTCGTGAGTGACTGTCTCTACGGAATCAAGTTTGATCTGGAGATGGAGAGACCAAATTCTCATCAGAAACCGGAGAAAGAGATCCGGAATCAGTTGGAAGACCAAGAAAGTTATCTGATTAAGAGTAACAGCAAACCGAGAGCCCGGAGAGGGGAGTTTGAGGAGGTGAAGCAATTGCGGACAGATCTTGGAAGAGGGAAGCGGAAGTTTGAAGGGAACCTGAAGATGACCATCGACAGTCCAAATGAAGTGGAAACCCTGAAGGTTGACCTTGAAGAAGTCATCAGGAAGGAAAAGCTGGAGATAAGTGCAGTGAATACAGAATTGTTGAGACTGTGGCGGGAGTTGGAGGAGCCAGAGATGAAGCTGATGTCTCGATTGCGGGAGGCTGAAGAGGCTGGGGGAGCAGTGCAGGCCACGTGCTTTCATTTGGAGAAGATCACACAGCAGCTACTGATCGCAGAAGTGAGGAAGAATACGGATTCGAACGATGATGCGCTGGATGTGTGGTACATGCTGACTTCTGCTAACTTCCCCTCGATTGAGGAAGAGAACTTTAGCCATTCTACCGCTGAGTCAGGTGTAGTGGGGAGGGTTAGCTGTGGACAGCAGGGGGCTCAGAGTTTCAAAGGGTTATGAGTGAGAGATTGAGAGAGGAGTTGGCAAGCGGACCCGAGGTATCCCCGGTTGTGTCCGGGCCTGGAGGGTTTTGCTGAAGGGGTACGGAGGTCTCGGAGGGTTAAGGAACTCCCAGATAAGTTGACCTATGTAGCGCCTGAGGAACAGGGCGTGAGGTCTACTGTTTGGGGAGCAATGTCACTGTTTGTGCCTGGGTTAGGATGTGTATTGGCAGGAATGGTTGGGGAGTTATTTAGAAGTCATGAGGACATGACTTTTATCTGGAAGCTTCTTTGGGTTAAAATTTACTGATAGCGAGAATTGCATTCATTTGTTAACCAATTGGGATAGATAGATAGATAGATAGATACTTTATTCATCCCCATGGGGAAATTCAACTTTTTTTTCCCAATCTCCCATACACTTGTTGTAGCAAAACTAATTACATACAATACTTAACTCAGTAAAAAATATGATATGCATCTGAATCACTATCTCAAAAAGCATTAAAAAGAACTTTTAAAAAGTTCTTAAGTCCTGGCGGTTGAATTGTAAAGCCTAATGGCATTGGGGAGTATTGACCTCTTCATCCTGTCTGAGGAGCATTGCATCGATAGTAACCTGTCGCTGAAACTGCTTCTCTGTCTCTGGATGGTGCTATGTAGAGGATGTTCAGAGTTTTCCATAATTGACCGTAGCCTACTCAGTGCCCTTCGCTCAGCTACCGATGTTAAACTCTCCAGCACTTTGCCCACGACAGAGCCCGCCTTCCTTACCAGCTTATTAAGACGTGAGGCGTCCCTCTTCTTAATGCTTCCTCCCCAACACGCCACCACAAAGAAGAGGGCGCTCTCCACAACTGACCTATAGAACATCTTCAGCATCTCACTACAGACATTGAATGACGCTAACCTTCTAAGGAAGTACAGTCGACTCTGTGCCTTCCTGCACAAGGCATCTGTGTTGGCAGTCCAGTCTAGCTTCTCGTCTAACTGTACTCCCAGATACTTGTAGGTCTTAACCTGCTCCACACATTCTCCATTAATGATCACTGGCTCCATATGAGGCCTAGATCTCCTAAAGTCTACCACCATCTCCTTGGTCTTGGTGATATTGAGACGCAGGTAGTTTGAGTTGCACCATATCACAAAGTCCTGTATCAGTTTCCTATACTCCTCCTCCTGTCCATTCCTGACACACCCCACTATGGCCGTGTCATCAGCGAACTTCTGCACATGGCAGGACTCCGAGTTATATTGGAAGTCTGATGTGTACAGGGTGAACAGGACCGGAGAGAGTACGGTTCCCTGCGGCGCTCCTGTGCTGCTGACCACCGTGTCAGACCTACAGTCTCCCAACCGCACATACTGAGGTCTATCTGTCAAGTAGTCCACTATCCAATCCACCATGTGAGAGTCTACTCCCATCTCCGTTAGCTTGTGCATTAAGATCTTGTGCTGGATGGTGTTAAAGGCACTAGAGAAGTCAAGGAATGTAATCCTCACAGCACAACTGACCCCATCTAGGTGAGAGAGTGATTTGTGCAGCAAATACGTGATAGCATCCTCCACTCCCACCTTCTCCTTATACGCAAACTGAAGAGGATCCTGGGCGTGCCTGGTTTGTGGCCTCAGATTCTGTATTATCAGCCGCTCCATGGTCTTCATCACGTGCGACGTCAAGGCAACAGGTCTGAAGTCATTCAACTCCTTTGGTTGTGGTTGTGATTAATGTTATTCTCTCTTCTGGGTCCGTAAGCTAGTTTTGGCGGGCTTTTGTGGAGTCGGCCCGAGGGGATGAGGGAGAGAGGACGCGATGCTGTAAGCTGGGTGACGGAACCGAGGCCAGGTTGTAGATGTACATCTGTACAAAAATGACAGGAAGAATATAAATGGACCGTGAGCAATGGCTACAACCGCGACAGCGCAGGGATCTACCTGCAAATTAACTGTGATTGTGCAGGTAGCTCATTGCATTAGTTTCCATTCAATAGTACCGATTACAGAAACAACATACCATCTCGATTTCAGACCAAACCTAGGTTCAGCAGCAGATTCTATTGGTGCCAGATATTGTTACAATCAGAAACCATTTCTGCCCAATCAATTCTAAGTGCTGACTATAGACAGCGCAATGCGACAGACTATGTGAACACAGGACAGGGCCTTTCTGTGAAGTTTCTGTCCATATTCCACTTCAATCGACCGCTTAAACGTCGAAGTTTTGCAATTCCCGCGATGTGCTCTTCGGTGAGATTAAAGAATGTTTCAGTGTCGTCAGGGACAGTGAATATGGAGCACAGAAACAGATATAACGGCGGTCTGAAGTTATTTATTTATAAGTCAATTTGCCATTTATTTAAAATATTCATTTTAGTAATGCAGTGAATAATGTTCCATGTTTGCCGGAGCATAGAGAGCAGGTGTTACTGAGGTTAAAGTAATGGAGAGCCCTGTCTGTTTACCTATGTCAGTAACCGAGGGATATACTGTGCCCATGATTGTAAGCAGGTTCCTCAAAGTCGTTCTGCACAGCAGCCGCTTCATGTGACGTCACCGCCGACTGTGCGGTGAAGCTCCTGAAGTTTTGAGAGGTAGTTATGTCTCTCACAAGGCAGAATTCTGAGCAGCGCCAGTGTGACCACGGAGTTAATGGTACAATCCGCAGCCGCTTGCCATACTACAATTACCTATCATGGAGCATGAGAGTCTGTGGAACGCTCTGCTACAGTCTGCGGTGGAGGACAAGTCTTGCTTACATCTCAAGCGCAAGTCTATCGTTTCCTGAACGGTCAGGGCATCAAAGGATATAGTGTGAAGACAGGTGTATGGGGTTGCGTGGAATCCGGGATCAGCCATGAACTGGCGGAGCAGACTCGATGGGCTGAATGGCCCAATTCTGACATTTCGTCTTCTGATCTTATGGTCCTCTGAAGCTAGAACTGGAAATGGAGAGTCCTTCATATCACTTCCGTCCATGTGTATTTTGTATCAGATTAATAAATCGGGAAGATGGGGAGTTAGAATCTCTGCTGAAATTAGAGAAAACACATTCGACAATTTACTCCCACTCAACAGGAACAAATGTTGGCAATTATTTTCTCAGTGATTCTAGAACTAAAGGAGTCTATTCACGTTCATTATTTAACACAAACATTAAGCGATTATAGCCATACCATCCGGACAACTGCTATCGCAAGAAACCCCCCCCCCCCTCCACGGTAAACAGCGGGTTTCATTTCACTAGCAGGTGTTGTTGTCCCCACCCAACCTGAATGATTTGTGGAATTTGTCTCCCTGAAAGTCCACAAGACAAAATGACCATAAGACATCGGTGCAGAATCAGCCCATCAGATCCATCGAGTCTGCGCCGCCATTTCGTCATGACTGATTCCGTTTCCGTCTGAGCCCCAGTCTCCTGCCTTCTCCGTGCATCCATTCATGCCCTGACCAATCAAGAATCAATCAAACCCTTCCTTAAATATACATAAAGATTTGGCCTCCACAGCAGCCTGTAACAAAGAATTCTACACATTCACCGCTTCCTGGCAAAATAAATGCCTTCTGAAAGGACGCCTCTCCATTGTGAGGTTGCGTCCTCTGGTCTCAGACTCTCCCACCAGAGAGAACATCCTCTCCACATCCACTCCGTCAAACTCTTCAGTCAGGCTTCAATGACGTCACCTCTTATCCTTCTGAAATCCAGTGAATACAGGCCCAGAGTCAAACACTTTTCATATGACAAGCCATTCAATCGCAGAATCGTTTTCGTCAACTTCGTTTGAACTTCTTCCAGGTTCACAGCACTTTTTCTAAGGTAATGGCCTGAACTGCTGACAGTGCGGCCTCACCAGTGCTTTACAAAGTCCCAACAGGACATCTTTGCTTTTATATTCTATTCCTCTTGAAATGAATGCTAATATTGCACCTGCCTTCCTCACCACGGGCTCACCCGGAAAACTCACCTTTAGGGAATCCTACATAAGGACTCCCAAATGCATTGGCGCCCTCGTGTTTTTTCATAATTTCCCTCCGTTTCGAAAATACTCAATCCTTCCACTTCTTCAGCCAAAGTGCCTGACAGTACATTTGCAGACACCGTGTTCCAACTGCCATTTCTTTGTCCACTCTCCTAATCTGGCTGTCCGTCCCCCCGTACCTCCTCAACTTCCTCAAAACTACCTGTCCCTCCACCCTTCTTCATATCACCTGAAAATTTTCAACAAGGTAATCAGTTACATCATCCAAATTCTGGCGTACAACGCAAAAAGAAGCAGTCGCAACACATGTCCCTGTGGAACACCACTAGCCATCGCCAGCTAACCAGAACAGGCTCGATTTATTCCCGCTCTTTGCCGCCTGCCAATCTGCCACTGATTTATCTATGCCAGAATCTTTCCTGTAATACCACGAGTTCGTACCTTGTTAAGCAGCCTCATTATAGGAAGGATGTGGAAGCATTCGAAAGAGTACAGAGGAGATTTACCAAGATGCTGCCCGGTTTAGAGAGCATGGATGATGATCAGAGATTAAGGGAGCTAGGGCTTTACTCTTTGGAGAGAAGGAGGATGAGAGGAGACGTGATAGAGGTGTACAAGATATTAAGAGGAATAGTTAGAGTGGATAGCCAGCGCCTCTCCCCCAGAGCACCACTGCTCAGTACAAGAGGACATGGCTTTAAGGTAAGGGGAGGGAAGTTCAAGGGGGATATTAGAGGAAGGTTTTTCACTCAGAGAGTGGTTGGTGCGTGAAATGCACTGCCTGAGTAAGTGGTGGAGGCAGATCCACTAGTGAAGTTTAAGAGACTACTAGACAGGTATATGGAGGAATTTAAGGTGGGGTGTTATATGGGAGGCAGGGTTTGAGGGTCAGCACAACATTCTGGGCCGAAAGGCCTGTAATGTGCTGTACTATTCTATGTTCTATGTATGGAATCTTGTCAAAGGCCTTCTGAAAATCCGAGTACACAGTTTCGATCGATTCACCTTTGCCTCTCCTGCTTGTTATTTCTTCAGATAATTCCAACAGATTTATCAGTCGAGATTGTCCTTTGAGGAAACCATGCTGACGACGGCTTATCTTATCATGTGATTCCAAGTACCGTCAGAGCTACTTAATAATAGACACCAACACCTTTCCAACCCGAGATCAGCCTAACTGGCCTACAATTTCCTTTCTTCTGACTCTTTCCCTTCTGGAAGAGTGGAGTAACAGATGTAAACTTCCAGTGTTCCGGAACCTTTCCAGAACCCAGTGCTTCTTGAATGATCATTACTAATGCTTCCACAATCTCCTCAGACACCTCTTTCAGAATCCTGGGATCTACACCATCTGGTCCAGGTGGCTTATCTTCCTTCAGACCTTTTAGTTCCCCAACAACCTTCGCTCTAATGATGGTAACTTCACACACTTCATGAACCATGACAACCGGAAATTCCACCATATTGCTCGTGTCGTCCACAGTGAAGACTGATGCAAAATACTCAATCAGTTCGTCCGCCATTTCCTTTCCCCATTACTATCTCTCCAGCGTCTTTTCCCAGTGTCCGACACCTAGTCTCACATTTTGCTTCCGACTGTATGTTTCGAAAGAAACTTCCGATATCCTCTTGGAATGTCGCTTATTCCAAAGGGCCAAATGATTTAACACGGGAAAGAGTGATGGGCTGATCCAAAATGGGAACCATGGAGGGAGTGAGGGAAGAACTTCAGTAAAAAATTGTTGTCAGAATGTCGTTTGGGAGGGAGAGATGCATTCACTGAAAATTTTCACCTGTGTTAAAATGCCCGAGGGGAGGGTATGACGACCTGATTGACAATCAGCGAAGGAGTGAGCCGCGGATTGAAAATGGCCACCCGTGATGAAATGCACTGACCTCTTCAGGCTGCAGAGCGGTAAAGGTGTCTTCAATGGATTTCTGTGCCAACTGGAGGCGAGGTTTAAAGGTGCGAGTTGGTTAGCGTCAATCAAGACCATCTTCTACAGGGGACATGGAGAGTGGGAGAGGGTGATGGGAAGAGATTGGGGAAGAGAGTGGGGAAATCGAAGTGTAGAAGAGGAGGAAAGATGAGTGAAACCATCATCACCCCTGTGCCCTCCATCTCCACTTACCCTTCACATTTCTGTCCCTCTCTCCACCAGTCTTTCCACTCACTCTGCACTCTCTCAACCCCCTCGCTCTCCGCCCACACCCTCGCCTCTAGCTCTGCACCGCTCCGTCAGCACCCCTCTCACCACCACTATACTCTCCTCTGCACATCCTTTGTCCTTCATTCCCTTTTCCCCCGGTCTATCCCTCTCTTCCCATCCGTCCGCTCCATTAACCCTACCTGTAAGCCTCATAATTTGTATAATCTCTATCAAATTTCCCGGAAATCTACATTCCAAGGAATAAAGTCCTAACCTATTCAATCTTTCCTTATAACGTAGGTCCTCCAATCGCGGCATCATCCTTGTAAATTTTCAATGTATTCTTACAAACCTATTTACATATTTCATGCAGTTAAGTGACCAAAACTGCAGACAATACTCTACATTAGGCCTCACCAACTTCAACATAATATCCCATCTCCTGCACCCAGTACATGAAGTCCAATGCGTCAAAACATTTCCTTACGACCCTCTCCACATAGGACGCCATTTCCAACGCATGGTGACCTTGTATTCCCCGACCCCATTGTTGTACACACTCATCAGTGTCCTACTTTTAATCTGTAAACCCTAGCCTCCTGGTTCCTACCGAAGGTCCATTTGCTATTTATCCAGCTGATCCAAATCCCTCTGCAAGATATGATGGCCTCCTTCGCTGTCCAATATACACTCACTTGGTGTACATACAGAAACTTGGTTAAGTACATGGATGGGAGGGCATGATCTGACGGATTTACAGTTCGACACAGTGATCGGGAGCAGTGCGTGGAAATCGCAATACCCCCAACCTCCGCCTCACCCCACAACACCCCCTACCCCACCCCAGCGTCGGGTTGCAGAACCGGGGCCATGTGCGGTAAAAGTTTCGCTGTGGGATTCCGAGACGAGGGCCACAATCTGAACCATGACTAACATATTCGCCACTGTGGATAAATAACTGGTTAGTTTAATCATTCTGACCAGACGCACCGCCTCTCACTCATCCATGACTCCTCACTGCCGCTCCCCTTCGCAGTGGACTCCTCTTCCAGCCTCTCCCTCTTCCCTTCCAAATCGCTCCACTCTCCTCGCCACCCAAAACACTGAACCCTCCTTTCTATGAACCCGGTCAGTTTACCACACCCTCCACACTGCACTCATTCACTCATTTACGCTGCAAACTCGTCTCCCCCTCTCCTTTCTCTTGACGCCATTTTCACTCACCTCACCTTCCTCGCCACCCCTATAGCTCACCCCCACCACCTCGGTATCCTGCACACCCATCCTCCCTCACCCCTTTCTGTAGCCCACCACGCCGACTCCCCCCCCACCAATTCCACCTTTCCATCCCAGTCTCCGTAAAAAAAACCCTCCCACTCCCTTTCTTTTAGCCCTCTATCCCTTTCTCTCTACCTCGCTCTCCTCACTCTCCAGCTCTCTCCCCTGGCTCCAACCATCTCTAAATCCCCCTCTCTATATCCCCCGTGACTGTCCACTCTCAACATCATACATTGCCAGGTATGATGATGCGGCCATCACTGAATCGTGGCTGAAGGATGATTGCAGTTGGGAGCTGAATGCCCAAGGTTACATGTTATATCAGAGGGATAGGAAGCAGGCAGAGTGGGTACTGCGGCTCTACTGGTAAAGGTAGGAAGATGTTACATAGGACCGGAAGATGTTGAATCCTTGTGGATTGAGTTAAGAAACAGCAAGTGTAAAAAGACGCTGATGGCAGTTATATAGAGGCCTCTAACAGTGGCTGGGAGGTGGACCACAGGTTACAACAGGTAATAGAAAAGGCGAGTCAAAAGGGCAATGTTATGGCAGTCATGGGACATGGTAGCATGAAGGTCAACTGGGAAAATCAAGTTAGTAATGGATCTCAAGGGAATGAGTTTGTTGAATGCCCGAGGGATAGCCTTTCAGAGCAGTTTGTCGTTGAGCCTACTACGGAATCAGCTGTACTGGATTGGGTGCTATACAATGAACGGGAGGCGATTAGGGAGCTTAAAGTAGAAGAACTTTTGGAAAATGTGATCACAACACGAGTGCGAGCAACTAAAATCATTAGAAGGGAAAAGATGAAATATGAAAGCAAGCTAACAAATAATATCAAAGTGGAATATAGAAGTTTTTCCCCAAGTGTATATTAAAAATAAAAGAGAAATTGGAGTGGATCAAGGACCGCTAGAAAACGAGGCAGGAGAAATAATAACCGGGTACAATGAGATGGCTGATGAAACTAATTGAGTATTTTGCATCATTCTTCACTGTGGAAGACACTAACAACACGCCTGATGTTGTGATGTGTGAAGGAAGAGAAGTGGGTGCAGTTACTATTACAAGAGAGAAGGTGCTCAAAATACTGAAAGACCTAAAGGTACACAAGTCACCGTGACCAGAAGAACTGCACCCTGGGGTGCTGAAAGAGGTAGCGTTATTGATTCTGCTGGCATTAGAAATTATCTTGCGATAATCATTAGACTCCAGCATGGTGTCGGAGGACTGGAAAATTGCAGATGCCACTCCACTCTTTAAGAAAGGAGGAAGGCAGCAGAAAGGCAACTATAGACCAGTTAGCCTGACCTCAGTTGTTGGGAAGATGTTAGAATCAATTGTTAAGAGTGAGGTGATACAGTATCTGGTGACACAGGACAAGATAATACAAAGTCAGCATGGTTTCCTTCAGGGAAAATCCTGCCTGACGACTCTTTCGGAATTCTCGAAGGAGATTACAAGTAGATTAGATAAAGGTGATGAATTGGATGCTGTACATTTGGAACCCCAGAAGCCCTTTGACCAGGTGCACACACATGAACTGCTTACCAAGTCAAGAGTCCATGGTATTACAGGAAAGTCACTAAAATGGTTAGAGCATTGGCTGATTGGTAGGACGCAGGGAGTTAAAATAAAAAGGACCCTTTTCTGGTTGTTTGCCAGTCACTAGTTCCACAGGGGTCAGTAAAGGGACCGCTTCTTTTTATGCTTTATATAAATGATTTAGATGATGAAATAGATTGTTTTGCTGCCAAGTTTTCAGATGATGCGAAGGTTGGTGGAGGAGCAATAGTGTTGAGGAAACAGGAAGGATGAAGAAGGATTTAGTTTAGGAAAATGGGGAAGAAAGTGGCAAATGAAGTACAATGTGGGAAAATGCAGGGTCATGCAATTTGGTAGCAGAAACAAATGTGCGGACTATTTTTTAAACTGTGAGAAATTCCAGGAATCTAAGATGAAGGGGGAGATGGGAGTCATTGTGCAAAACACCATGAAGGTTATCTTGCAGGCTCATTCGGTGGTGAGGAAGGCAGATGCCATGTTAGCATTCATTTCAAGAGGTCTAGCATACAAGAGCAAGGATGTGATGCTGAGGCCTTAAGGCACTGGTGAGGCCTCACCTTGAGTATTTTGAGCAGCTTTGAGCCAGTCATCTTAGAAAAGATGTCCTGCCATTGGAGAGGGTTCAGAGGCGCTGCACAAGGATGATTCCAGGAATGAAAGGGTTATCACACGAGGAGCGTTAGATGGCTCTGGATCTGTACCCGCTGGAATTCAGAAGGATGAGGGGGAATCTCATTGAAACCTTTCGAAAGGCCCGGACAGAATGGGTGTGGAAAGGATATTTTCCATCGTGGGACAGTCTAGGACAAGAGAGCACAGCCTCAGGATAGAGGGGCGCCCTTTCAAAACAGATCCGGAAAAATTTCCCGAGCCAAAGTACGGTGAGTGGGTGGAATTCGTTGCCACATGCAGCGGTGGTGGCCAGATCATTGGGTATGTTTAAGGCAGAGATTGACAAGTTCTTGATTAGACATGACAATAAACATTACAGGGAGAAGAGCGGGAACTGGGATTGAGGAGGAGGGAAAAAGGTTTAGTCATGATTAAATGGCGGAGCAGACTCGATAGGCTAGATGGCCTCATTCTGCTCCCATGTCTTATGGTCTCTCTTTCTCCTCCTCTCTTTTCCCCACCATCTTTCCACACACTCACTTTCATCTGCAGCTACCCGCTCTCCACTTTCCACACACAACTTTCTCAACACCTCACTCTCCTCCCATTCCTCAGCAATGGAGGGAGGTAGCGTTCTACCTCTACCTCCACGCTCATATAAAGATCACTTAACAAGTCAGTAGCTCTGTAACCGTGAACACTGCAGATTCCAGATTCTCGGTAATGTTCGTTATATTGAGGAAATCACAGTTAGGAACGCCACGGGCTGGTTTATGTATGTTGCCAGCGGGGGTGGGGGGGGGGGTGGCGCTGGTAGTGGATCCAAATGCAAGACACAGACACTGAAGTACTGGGAGCAGGGCTAAGATTATCCAGAATGCAACGGAAGTCAGGAGGAAAGGACGCTGGACATGGATACAGGCCCTGGACGAGACACGCACACCGACTCAGACTGTGAAAACGGGACCTGGATGAGGAACTTGGAACTAGATGTCTGGACTAGTACTCCGAGCCAGAGACTGGACAGGGACCCGGAACATGGGTCTTGAATCGGGCTCGGAATCCGGATCCAGTCGAGGACTCGGGACTAGGAACAGACCAGACACAAGATAACACTGGGAACACAGGGACGTGGCTTGGACTAGATAGATAGATAGATAGATAGATAGATAGATAGATAGATAGATAGATAGATAGATAGATAGATAGATAGATACTTTATTCATCCCCATGGGGAAATTCAACATTTTTTTCCAATGTCCCATACACTTGTTGTAGCAAAACTAATTACATACAATACTTAACTCAGTAATAATATGATATGCATCTAAATTACTCTCTCAAAAAGATCAGGATCTTGGACGTGGCTAGGGCTGGACGAGGAATCCCCAGGACCAGGCTCGGCGAGGTACTCCTGGGCTCAGTGAGGCACCAGAACTGGATGAGGACACGAAGCTCAGACTTGGACGGGGCTGGAACACGGCGCCCTGACTTGATCTTGGAACACAGAGCCGTGGTGTTGGAGTACAGGGTCACAGAGCCGGGACCCCTCCTTGGGAACAGGTCTGAGAGCCCGGGTTCTACACAGAACACAGAGCCGGGACCACTCCTTGGGAACAGGACTTAGGGCCGGGGATCTATACAGAGTCAGGACCCCTCCTAAGGCCGGGACTCTTTCCTTGACGGACACTAAACACAGGGGCACAAAGAGACAGATCCAAACTCAGCAATAGGTACCTCCATATCTTGGCATGGCGAGGCTCCAGTCTCACTCCGGCGGTTGAACTTAACGGCGATACAGGCAAGGACGCAGGCGAGGTTACAGGGAAGGTAGCAGGCGAAGGAAACTGACGAAGGTTAGTGCCAAAATAACTGTTTTTTAACAAACTTTTTTATTGAGTTTTCAGATAATTACAGAAAGAAGAAGAAAAATACCCTTCCCCCTCCCCGTAGCCCCTCCCCCTTATCATCCCTATAGAAAAAGAAAGAAAGAAAGAAAGAAAGAAAGAAAGAAAGAAAGAAAGAAAGAAAGAGTGCCTGGATATCGGAAGATCCCCACATGCTCCACGGAGTTCGTAATAACTTTAGTATATATATTTCGTTCTTTCCCCAAATAGCCAATTATTTTATCTTCAGAGCACCTATATATTTAATCCTGTCTTTTGTAAATAAGGGCGCCAAATGTTCAAAAATGTTTCATAGTTATCTCTTAGATTATAAGTAATTTTTTCAAGTGGAATACAGCTGGAAATTTCATTCTTCCAACGATCTATACTTAAGTATGCATCCGATTTCCAAATAAATGCAATAGCCTTT
Organism: Hemitrygon akajei; assembly: GCF_048418815.1. Taxonomy (NCBI): domain Eukaryota; kingdom Metazoa; phylum Chordata; class Chondrichthyes; order Myliobatiformes; family Dasyatidae; genus Hemitrygon; species Hemitrygon akajei. The sequence continues at coordinate 2,518,224 of NW_027331986.1, forward strand.
TTGACTACTGCCATTCCATTTTCATAAATTCTTTCTGATATTTATTCAATTTGGGTTTCGATTTTATCCCTTCAATATCGCCTAATAAAAATAATATTGGATATGTGGAAGTTGTGTTCCAATAATTTGTTCCAATAAAACTCTTAAATTTGTTCAAAAAGGTTGAATTTTAGAGCAAGACCAAGTAGAATGTAAAAAAGTACCAATTTCTTGGTTACATCGGAAACACTGATCAGATAAATTTGGGTTTAATTTATTTATTTTTTGTGGTGTAATATATAATTGATGTAAAAAATTATATTGCACTAATCTTAACCGGACATTTATTGTATTTGTCATACTATCAAAACATAGTCTTGACCAAGTTGTTTCTTCAGTTTTAATATTCAAGTCACTTTCCCATTTTTGTCTTGACTTATGGACTCCTTGTTTAAATGCCTGTTTTTGAATCAAGCTATACATACAAGAAATACAATTTTTAGTTTTTCCTTTTTGAATTAAAGTTGCTATTTTATTTAGATTTCGGCAATAACATTGTTTGACCTAATTTTTCTCTTAAATAAGCCCTTAATTGGAAGTAACAAAAAAGAGTGTTGTTTGATACTTTATATTTATTCTTTAATTGATCAAATGACATTAATATACCTCCTTCAAAACAATCTCCTATATATCTAATTCCTTTTTGAAACCAATTATATAAAAGTTGATCATCGATTGTAAAAGGAACAAGTCTATCTTGAATTAAAGATCTCTTTGCTAATAAAGATTTCTTTGTCTCATCATCAACATTTATCTTATTCCATTAGTCAATCAAATGTTTTAATATAGGAGATTCTTTCTTTTCCCGTATCCATTTAGATTCCCATTTATATATAAAATCTTCTGGTGTATTTTCTCCTATTTTATCTAGTTCTATTCTAATCCATGCCGGTCTATCTTTCTCAAAAAAAGATGCAATAAATCTAAGTTGATTTGCATTACAACAATTCTTAAAATTTGGAAGTTGTAACCCTCCTAGATCAAGTTTCCATGTCAATTTTTCCAACGATATTCCTGACATCTTACCTTTCCAAAGAAACTTCCTCACATATTTATTTAACTCTTGAAAAAACCTCTGGGGTAATTGTATTGGTAGTGATTGAAATAAGTATTGTAGTCCATGGAATATATTAATTTTTACGGTATTTACTCTACCTACTAATGTTATTGGTAATATCATCCATTTATCAAGATCTTCTTGAATTTCTTTCAATAATGGTAAGTAATTTAATTTGTATAAGTTCTTTACATCATTATCAACTCTTACACCTAAATATTTTATACCATTAGCCGGCCATCTAAATTGAGTTATCAATCGACATTGACCATAATCTCCTTTAGTAAGAGGTAAAATTTCACTTTTATCCCAATTTATTTTGTAACCTGATATTTTCCCATATTCTTCTAATCTATAGGATAATTTACGCAACGAGTGCAATGGATTTGTTAAATAAAGCAGAACATCATCAGCAAATAAGATAATCTTGTATTCTTCCTGATTAACTCTGAAACCCTTAATATCTGGGTCCATTCTAATTAATTCAGCTAATGGTTCTATCGCCAACACAAATAAAGCAGGTGATAATGGACAACCTTGCCCTTGTTAACTGAAATGGGGATGAAATTTGACCATTTGTCACTACTTTAGAGATATTATGAACTAGGTGAAAGATCACATAAGGTCCTTGCATGGCAGTTAAAAACAGACCAGACTTCTAAAACGACAAATGCAATTCGAACAAGAGTAAATAAAATTACTTATAAACCTTTAGAAATTAATGAAACTTTCAAGAATTTTTATTCTGAATTGTATCAATCAGAATCACAAAATGATAATGTCAAGATAGAAAGGTTTTTATCACAAATAACTCTTCCAAAATTAAATACGGAAGAACAGAAGGGATTAGATATGCTTTTTACATTAAAAGAGGTTGAAGAAGCTCTAGATAGATAGATAGATAGATAGATAGATAGATAGATAGATAGATAGATAGATAGATAGATACTTTATTCATCCTCATGGGGAAATTCAACATTTTTTCCAATGTCCCATACACTTGTTGTAGCAAAAAACTCATTACATACAATACTTAACTCAGTAATAATATGATATGCATCTAAATCACTAACTCAAAAAGCATTAATAATAGCTTTAAAAAAAGTTCTTAAGTCCTGGCAGTTGAATTGTAAAGCCTAATGGCATTGGGGAGTATTGACCTCTTCATCCTGTCTGAGGAGCATTGCATCGACAGTAACCTGTCACTGAAACTGCTTCTCTGTCTCTGGATGGTGCTATGTAGAGGATGTTCAGGGTTTTCCATAATTGACCGTAGCCTACTCAGCGCCCTTCGCTCAGCTACCGATGTTAAACTCTCCAGTACTTTGCCCACGACAGAGCCCGCCCTCCTTACCAGCTTATTAAGACGTGAGGCGTCCTTCTTCTTAATGCTTCCTCCCCAACACGCCACCACAAAAAAGAGGGCGCTCTCAACAACTGACCTATAGAACATCTTCAGCATCTCACTGCAGACATTGAATGACGCCAACCTTCTAAGGAAGTACAGTCGACTCTGTGCCTTCCTGCACAAGGCATCTGTGTTGGCAGTCCAGTCTAGCTTCTCGTCTAACTGTACTCCCAGATACTTGTAGGTCTTAACCTGCTCTACACATTCTCCATTAATGATCACTGGCTCCATATGAGGCCTAGATCTCCTAAAGTCCACCACCATCTCCTTGGTCTTGGTGATATTGAGACGCAGGTAGTTTGAGTTGCACCATATCACAAAGTCCTGTATCAGTTTCCTATACTCCTCCTCCTGTCCATTCTTGACACACCCCACTATGGCCGTGTCATCAGCGAACTTCTGCACATGGCAGGACTCCGAGTTATATTGGAAGTCTGATGTGTACAGGGTGAACAGGACCGGAGAGAGTACGGTTCCCTGTGGCGCTCCTGTGCTGCTGACCACCGTGTCAGACCTACAGTCTCCCAACCGCACATACTGAGGTCTATCTGTCAAGTAGTCCACTATCCAATCCACCATGTGAGAGTCTACTCCCATCTCCGTTAGTTTGTGCTTTAAGATCTTGGGCTGGATGGTGTTAAAGGCACTAGAGAAGTCAAGGAATGTAATCATCACAGCACAACTGACCCCATCAAGGTGAGAGAGTGATTTGTGCAGCAAATACGTGATAGCATCCTCCACTCCCACCTTCTCCTTATACGCAAACTGAAGCGTATCCCGGGCGTGCCTGGTTTGTGGCCTCAGATTCTGTATTATCAGCCGCTCCATGGTCTTCATCACGTGCGACGTCAAGGCAACAGGTCTGAAGTCATTCAACTCCTTCAAAGCAATAAATCTCCAGGAGAAGATGGTTTTCAACCTGAGTTTTATAAAAAGTTTAAAGATTTATTAATTCCTCCTTTTATGGAGTTAATACATCAAGCGGAAAGAACTCATAAACTTCCAGAATCTTTTTCGACAGCTATTTTAATAGTATTGCCAAAGAAAGATAGAGATCTTTTAAAGCCAACATCATATAGACCTATTTCTTTGTTAAACACTGATTATAAAATAATAGCAAAAATGTTATCTAACAGACTATCTAAATACTTACCAAAATTAATACATATGGATCAAACAGGATTTATTAAAAATAGACAATCGGCAGATAATGTAACTCGGTTATTTAGTATAATTCATTTGGCTCAAAAGAGGGAGGAAATGAGTGTGGCAGTTGCTTTAGATGCAGAAAAAACATTTGATAGATTGGAATGGGATTTTTTATTTAAGGTATTGGAAGAATATGGATTAGGGGTATCTTTTATAAAATGAATTAAAATAACTGTTGAGATAAGCTGCCGAACTAACTGCCAAGGATTCAGAAGTGCGGGAACAGGAAGAAAGGAGAGAACAGTCCAGCAGACTGAAGCTGAATCCCGAAGCTATTTATGGAGCCAGCCCAAAACGAGAATCAGGTGCCTCAATTAAGGCAGCCACTGGACCCAGGGAAAACAGGAAATCCCGGAATGAGGATCGATGAACCGGACCGTAAACCGGAATGCGGATTTCACGGACCGGACCATGACACTCACTCCAGTACAATCGCATGTTTATTGTGATTCTTTTTGTCAGTTAATCTGAGAGGGGGTAAGTTCAAAGGAGATGTGAGAGGCAAGTTCATTCACACAGAGATTGGTGGGTGTCTGGAATGCCTGGGGTGATGGTAGAGGCAGATATATTAGAGACTTTTAAGAGACGCTGAGACAGGCACATAAATGTGAAGAACAAGGAGGGAGATGGACATTGTGCAGGCACAAGGAATCAGTTTAGTGGCCATTTGGTCGCTAATTTATTTGGCTGAGCTCAACATGATGGGCCGAACTTTGTTGACGTACTTTGTTACGTCAGCAATATTTCAATGTTATTTTCAGTTCGGTGCATTGTTTTACCGTACCGAGCTGCAGAAATCCTTTCAGCCTTTTGTCCAACTTTGCCAAATCATTCCTGATTCCCACATCACTCTCTGGGACTGGGAGCCTTTCCCCATCACCAGGTCTGAGGAAGAGCGGGGAATCCTCTGTCACGGTTTCCTTCTCTGTGAGTTCTGTGATTTCCTGTAAACATGGAAGGTGTTGAGTGATGGACTGAGTGAAAGAGAATGGAGAAGACATTATCTGCTCAGTGACGAAACGTCCCAGTGACTTTGATCACAGGAACAGTCACTGGGCAGCCTCTACACCCATTCTGTAAATTAACGGGTTCGGTAATTAGCAGCAAAGCACTGACTGTGGAAATTACAAATCAGAATATTATTAGAGTCACAGAGCCCAGCAGCAGTGGAACAGGCTTTTCGGCCCTTCTAGTCAATACGGACCCGTTTTTGTTTTTACTGCCAACTACCTGCATACACTTCCCATCCATGTCCTTACCCAAATTTCTCTTTAGTGTCTAACTCGAACCCACATCCACCACTTCCACTGGCAGCTCATTCCACACTCTCACCAACCTCTCAGTGAAGAATCCCCCTTCAGATTCCCCCAGAATAATTCACCTTTCACCCTGAAATATCAAGTGTGACAGTGGGAAAGTGTGTATTGAACCGGAGGAAATAGCAGAGGTACTTAATGAATACTTTACTTCAGTATTCACTATGGAAAAGGATCTTAGTGGTTGCAGCAGACTGAAAAGCTTGAGCATGTAGATATTAAGAAAGAGGATGTGCTGCAGCTTTTGGAAAGCATCAAGTTGGATAAGTCGCTATGGATATGAACATTTGGAGAGGTATAATATGATTAGTAATAGTCAGCATGACTTTGTGAAGGACAGTTCGTGCCTTACGAGCCTGATTGAATTTTTTGATGATGTGACTAAACAAATTGATGAAGAAAGAGCAGTAGATGTAGTGTATATGGATTTCAGCAAGGCAATTGATAAGGTAACCCATGTAAGGCTTATTGAGAAAGTAAGGAGGCATGGGATCCAAGGGGACATTGTTTTCTGGATCCAGAACTGGCTTGCCCACTGAAGGCAAAGAGTGGTTGTAGACGGGTCATATTCTGCATGGAGGCCGGTGACCAGTGGAGTGTCTCAGGGATCTGTTCTGGGACCCTTAATCTTTGTGTTTTTTATAAATGACCTGGATGAGGAAGTGGAGGGATGGGTTGGTAAGTTTGCTAATGACACAAAGGTTGGATGTTTTGTGGATAGTGTGGATGGCTGTCAGAGTTTACAGGGGGACATTGATAGGATGCAGAACAGGGCTGAGAAGTGGCAGATGGAGTTCAGCCCAGGTAAGTGTGAAGTGGTTCATTTTAGTAAGTTAAATATGATGGCAGTGAAAATGTCGGGACTGAGATGAGGGGAAATGTCTCCACGCCGAGGGTGGTGAATGTCTGTAAATCCCCACCGCAGAGGGTGTTGAAGACTCGGTGATCGTCCTCACATAAAACAGAGGCTGGCAGATGTGTGGAGACCCACGGGATCGAGAAAATGAGGATCGGTAGAAGCATGTGGCTGAGATGGGAGTGTAGCCTCCATCTTGCTGATGGTTAAAGGGGCCGAATGGCCTCCACCTGTTGTTTATCACTTAATGTTTCAGTGTTCCTGTCCAGTGAGGCCAGAGGAATGTGAATAGAAATGAGTGTTTATAAACATAGACTGACTTAAATGACAAACACGAGGAAATTTGCAGATGCTGGAAATTCAAGCAACACACACAAAATGCCGGTGGAACACAGCAGGTTAGGCAGCATCTATAGGGAGAAGCGCTGTCCACGTTTCGGAACGTTTCAGGCCTGACGAAGGGTCTCGGCCCGAAGCGTCGACAGTGCTTCTCCCTATAGATGCTACCTGACCTGCTGCGTTCCACCAGCATTTTGTGTGTGTTGACGGATTTAAAAGAAACCTGCTCATTTTCTGTGTGGGTCTGAATTGTGTGTCGGGATGGAAAGTGAATCAAAACTATAACTCTGAGAACTCTGTCACCTGGGGCTGGAGGGAAAGGGATCGGGGAAGATATAGAGGGAAAATCTAAATACGTATGGGAATGATATAGGGAAAAATGAAATAATGTGGGAAATGCGGCGGTGGGTAGGGCAGTATGTGAAGGGCGAGGAACAGTCACCGGTGACATGGGAGACCCTCCAGCGAAACGTGATCATGTTTTACCACAGATCGCAGAAGAACATGGAACGGCTGATAATACAGAATCTGAGGCCACAAACAAGGCACGCCCGGGATCCTCTTCAGTTTGCGTATAAGGAGAAGGTGGGAGTGGAGGATGCTATCACGTTTTTGCTGCACAAATCACTCTCTCACCTAGATGGGGTCAGTGGTGCTGTGAGGATTACATTCCTTGACTTCTCGAGTGCCTTTAACACCATCCAGCCCAAGATCTTAAGGTACAAACTAACGGAGATGGGAGTAGACTCTCACATGGTGGATTGGATAGTGGACTACTTGACAGATAGACCTCAGTATGTGCGGTTGGGAGACTGTAGGTCTGACACGGTGGTCAGCAGCACAGGAGCGCCGCAGGGAACCGTACTCTCTCCCGTCCTGTTCACCGTGTACACATCAGACTTCCAATATAACTCAGAGTCCTGCCATGTGCAGAAGTTCGCTGATGACATGGCCATAGTGGGGTGTGTCAGGAATGGACAGGAGGAGGAGTATAGGAAACTGATACAGGACTTTGTGATATGGTGCAACTCAAACTACCTGCGTCTCAATATCACCAAGACCAAGGAGATGGTGGTGGACTTTAGGAGATCTAGGCCTCATATGGAGCCAGTGATCATTAATGGAGAATGTGTGGAGCAGGTTAAGACCTACAAGTATCTGGGAGTACAGTTAGACGAGAAGCTAGACTGGACGGCCAACACAGATGCCTTGTGCAGGAAGGCACAGAGTCGACTGTACTTCCTTAGAAGGTTGGCGTCATTCAATGTCTGTGGTGAGATGCTGAAGATGTTCTATAGGTCAGTTGTGGAGAGCGCCCTCTTCTTTGTGGTGGCGTGTTGGGGAGGAAGCATTAAGAAGAGGGACGCCTCACGTCTTAATAAGCTGGTAAGGAAGGCGGGCTCTGTCGTGGGCAAAGTACTGGAGAGTTTAACATTGGTAGCTGAGCGAAGGGCGCTGAGTAGGCTACGGTCAATTATGGAAAACCCTGAACATCCTCTACATAGCACCATCCAGAGACAGAGAAGCAGTTTCAGCGACAGGTTACTATTGATGCAATGCTCCTCAGACAGGATGAAGAGGTCAATACTCCCCAATGCCATTAGGCTTTACAATTCAACCGCCAGGACTTAAGAACTTTTTAAAAGCTATTATTAATGCTTTTTGAGAGAGTGATTTAGATGCATATCATATTTTTACTGAGTTAAGTATTGTATGTAATTAGTTTCGCTACAACAAGTGTATGGGACACTGGAAAAAAAATGTTGAATTTCCCCATGGGGATGAATAAAGTATCTATCTATCTATCGATCTATCTATCATTTGCGGGTTTGTTTCCGTGGCCCCGCCCACCGCCTGTGACGCAAAAGAAGCACATTGCGCATGCTCACAGGCCCGAGCCGGGCAGTGATGTTTTTTCGCTCTTTGTGGAAGTGTGTCAGCGGTGGGTCGGGGATCGGGATCGGGATCGGGAGGGGGTCCTCGCCCCCTTGGACGGGGAGCCGGAGACGGATTATTCTCTGCGGGGCAACACCAACAATTTCCCTTCGGTAAGTATTGAAGCCGGTCCCGATCGGGGAGGTCTGACGTTGAACAGTGAGTTAACTTTCCCGAACTCAAACAAGAGAAAATCTGCAGATGCTGGAAATGCGAGCAACGCGCACAAAATGCTGGAGGAACTCAGCAGTCCAGGCAGCATCTAGGGGAAGAATACAGTGGACATTAGCGGCCGAACCCCTTCGGCAGGACTGGAGAATAAAAGGTGGGGGTGGGGAAGGGAGAGAGAAACACAAGAAGATCGGTGAAACCTGAAGGGGGAGGGGATGAACTTTCCCGAACTGGCGGCCTCGCCTCGCTTCCTTCACAGAATCTGCCGGGGTCGGTCCGGGGTGTGAGACCTTCACACCGAACCGCCTGAGGTGAGCCGCCGCTCAGCCCCTGTTTTTCTGGTCCTATTAGCAAGATGACGTAAAAATGTTTCCATATTGTTACTGACAGAGAAATGTATAATTGCTGTTCTGTGTGTTATCTGAATGTACTTGCCTGTGATGCTGCCACAAGTCAAGTACACTGTTAAATGCAAAACCCTGAACAGTGTTGATAATCAGGTTTACGAGAATAATCTCAGGAATGTTCGGCGTTATGTATGAGGAGCATTTGATTGTTTTGGACCTGTGCTCAATGGAGTTCAGAGGGACGGTGGGGGGTTGTGGGGGGATTGTTTGCTTAAGTAAACCTACCAAATGCTGAAAAGCCTGGATACAGTGGACATGGAGAGGATGTTTCCATTAGACTGTGATCTGACAGCACAGTCTCGAAATAAAGAAGCTTCCCTTTAAAACTGAGTGGAGAAAAAAATTTGTCCAGAAGATGTCTGATCTGTGGAATTTGTTGCCACAGAGGTTGGTTGAAGCTGCCATTTGGGTATATTTATGACAGAAATTAACATATTCATGATTGCTGAGTAGCTCAGGGTTACAGGAGGAAGGCAGGAATATGGTGTTGGAATGAAAATCAGCTGTGGTTAAATGTTCGGGCAGACCAGATGGACCAAATCACCTAATTCTGTTCCTGACTGAATGATGGCTCCTCCTTATCCCATATTGTTTTGTTCTTAGTAACATTAACCAGAAATGTTTGGTTCTCCTTTTTATTGTTATTGTGCTTCATTGTCTCTCTGGTTCAAGTTAGACCTGCGGTGAGATGTTTACTGGAAGAAAAACCCCAACTAGAAGCAAACCACTGCTGAAGACGAGGGAACAGCAACAAGTGAACCAGCCTGAGGACTGAGAGCATTAACTGGAGAGAACAGCTCTGCCTCAAGAGACTCTAAGATTCCATTGATTCTGTCAGGAGAAAGTTTGGTGAGTCTCATTTACTCAAACACTGGTTCTTTAGACATTACATACCTGTGTAAGGGAAGGTGGGATATAGTTGCAGTGAGACTGAATGTGCCCAGGACAACCAGTTATGCCTCTGTCAGACCCAGTTGCAATCAGTCCAGGTCTGGTAATGAGCTTCCAGCAGCCCAGCCCTTTAAAACCACTCCTATTCTGTGGAAGTCGAATCCGGATAAAGTCACTCAGAGACCGTACAGTACAAACTCTTTATTCCAAGCACCCGGGGCTTACTTAGTTAGTCGCTCAAACAGGAACAGTCTGTGACTGTTCCCACCCAATCCACTAACTGACTAACAATTCCCCTTACACCACAGATATATCCATCCAGATACCCCCACACAAGACAGGCTGGAGCCAAAGATATTTACTACATGACAGGCTGGAGCCCCTAGAGACAAACTGCAAAATAGTCATAATGATTTACACACACAGAACAGACTGAAGCTGTCCTATCTCTACATGTGAATGTGCAAGGAAATAAGCATCTTGAAACTCTAGCTAGCTACCCACAAGAAGAAACATGGCTCAGCACATCGGTTGATCATCAGCAGTTTCTTTCAGAAAAACAGGCTGCTATTGTTTAACGAAGTGTTAACCATTTTACAGACTTTATCCTTCCCTCCTTTTGATCATTACATTATCAACAACACAGTAACTTTTTACAGAGAAAGCAACTGACGACAGCATTGACTTATCAGTGGGTAAAGACAGTGTACAACAGTAATTGTAACGAAGATATGTACAACTATCAGGACATAATGCAGTATCATGCCCCACATATTACCAAACAGGCCTTCAAAGATCACCATTTCGACCCTTCGGTGAACCCGTGTAAATCCTGCCCTACTTTCTTGATGCTGTCAATCTCCTTTGCAGTGTGCTCGGAGAGGGGTGTAATGTTAGTAGATTCATCAGGGATATACGTGCAGCATTCTGTGTCAATAACAGCACAGGTTCCCTCTTTCTCAGCTGGGATAAACTCTAAAGCTGTACAATTCTGTATGACTGTTTGCCAGATTGCAATCATTTCAGTGGATATTTCTGTTACTTGGACCTGTGTTTCTGTCAGGGCCCCTGCAGTATTGTGGCCAGCTCCTCAAGTGCTTGTAGCCAAATTGATTATCTCTCATGAATTCCTGGCTACTCCATAGGAGAGAAAAGTAATCATCCAAAATCAATCAGTCTCAGTTGTTCCTCTCGGCTGCTGGGCACCTGCAAATATGGCCAAGATGCATGTTTCCCAGTATTGGAAGTTCAGTTTGATGGGGGCCTGAGACACCATCCCTCAAAACACTGACAGCCACAGTCATCTCTGTCTGGACCACAGGTCCTCATCTCACTTCCCTGTTATTTCTCAAATGTTATTTGAGAAAGCCCAGGCTGAGAGTTCCTCACTCTGGTTGAGCAGGATTACTGACATTGGAACCATAGTTTTACCATGCTGTGGAATTTCAGCACAAACCCAGCAGGCCCCTAGTTCTACCTGTTTGGCATAGGTATGACAGAAAGATGGAAATGTGTTAACATGGGGGCCCCCGGATGCTGGGGTGAGCCCTCTCAAAGACATAAACATGAACACCACTAACAACCAATACATTCCCATTAGTCCGAGAGAGACCTTCTACACAGTTCCTTCAGTAACATGTTTGGCACCTAATGGTGTATCCACCGAGATTGTCCCTTCAGTTTCACAGCTGTGGGAGTGGTCAGTAACACCTGATATGGTCCTCTCCTCCGAGGTCCAAGATTCCCTTAATCCCAGTTCTTCATCAGGAAAAAAAATCCCAGGTTCCATGATGCGGAGTAGTTCTCTTCCTTGTAAGCCTGTCATACCTGTGAATGTATGCTTGGAAAATTTTGGTTAGTTGGCATATATATTTCCCCATGTCTTCCCCTCGCATATGAATATCCAATTTTGCTGGTAGACTTTCTGGGAGCAATGATACACAAGGTCTTAGTCCCCAGGGTGTTTTCATGGGCCATCCATAAATGATTTCAGCTGGTGACAACCCTGTTTTCCCCTGTGGGGTAACCCTCATGTGGAACTGGGTAACGGAAGGACCTTCAACCAAGTGAGTCCAGTCTCCGCTGCTGGTCTGGCCAGTTTACTCTTCAGAATGCCATTGGCTCTCTCCACTGTGCCAGCGGCCCGTGGGTGGTGTACACAGTGGAATTGTTGCTGGATAGCTAGTTCGTTACGTACGCCTTTGTTTACCTTCATCACAAAGTGTGGGTCATTGTCAGAGCTCAGCATCTCTGGCAGGCCGTACCTGGGAAGTATTTCCCATAATAATACCCTCACAACAGTGATAGCAGTATGATTGGTAGATGGAATAGCTTCAACCCATCTACTAAACATTTCTATAATATCTAAGCAGTATCTATAGCAATGTACTCTAGGCAATTCAATAAAATCAACTTGTAGACACAAAAAGTTCCACCTGGCAAGGGACTCGTACCCTGTTTGCAGGGTACAGGATACCAGCCATTCCCTCCTTTCCCAGGTGTGTACAATTATGTATATAATTGACCAATATTGGTAAAAACTGTGTAGGAACACAAACCTGTCCCACTGGGTGATCCAAAAACCTATGTTGGGGTCTTTCTGGCACCCCATCTGGGACCACAGTTTTCACTCCTCCTCAGAGGCGTCCCCCTGAGAAGAACAAAACTCGAGGTAGCTGTAGAGCAGTGAGTAAGTTGTTTACAAAGGTGGCATTTCTAATTGGGTGGCCAGAGGAAGTCAGGAATCCCAATGTTCCCAGAGAGCCCTGTAGTCATATACAATTCCAAATGTATAACGGGAGTCTGTGTAAACGTTCCCACTTTAGTCTGTTGCTGGGATACAGGCACGAGTCAGAGCAAACAGCTCAGCATTCTGGGTGGAGACAGCCGCTTCAAAAGAGGCTTGCTCAATTACTTCACTGTCCGTCACTATCGCATAGTCAGAATATCATTTTCCTGCTGGATCCACAAAGGAGCTTCCATCCTCATAAAACGTTGCCTCGGGATTGAGGGGATATTGCTAAATGGATGGGAGAGTCTGTCCTTCTTTCATGGTGATCCAGACAGGGGGACAGTTGGTGCGACAGATTTCTTGGCCTGAAATTACACAGAGATGGGATACAGCGTCTTGGGATCGGTCAATATTAAAAGGTTGTCTTAACAGATATCCCGTCTTCACCTCAGACTCCTTCCCGTATTGGACTAGACCCGCAGCCAAGTGTTGCCAGTCTCCATCGGTGCTGGAGGCTTGTTTCGTTAGGGTGTAGGCCAGGAACCCTGGGCTCTTTGGCTTGAACCTAGTGCAAACCCTAATGGTGGTATGGGGAACTACCAGTTCTGTCTGTCGCCAAAGGAAATCTGGAAATTCGGCCAGTAATGCAATACCGTCTCTTCCTTTAACCTGTCTAATCATCGTGACTGGGAACTTCTGTCCATCGAGGGGTGCATAATATTGGCTTTCCTCAGTGGCGCACCCCGTAGGGTCAAAGCACAGAGTCACATGAGGGTCGGCTGCTGGCAGAAGGAGTGGAGTCCAAATTAAGTGCCCTCCACTTGGGCGTCGAAAACTGGGGAAGCTGTCAGTTGTTCACCTGTCAAGGGTGACAGCATTGTCTGTGCAAAGAATCTCGACTTCCAACAGACGGAGCAAGTCTCTCCCTGCAAGATTACACCCCCGTCTGGTGGTGACTGTAAATTAAACCTCACACTGGCTCCCCTGGAATTCCACCTGCAGTGGCTGGGTACGTGAATATGTACGTTCCGTGCCTTCAAACCCTGACAGAGTGATTATAATGTCTGATAGCTGGAATCCCTTTTCCGATACTATTTCCTGATTGAGTGTTGTGGTTGCCCTCATATCAATCATAAACGGAACTGGATTTCCAGCAACTTGCAATATTACTTTGGGCTCTTCCTGAGGGTTGGCACTCATGGTTGGAAGCATCTTCTTGTCAATTTCTAAACGGGTAGTTGTCCCCACCTGTCCCTTGGTAGGTTTTTGCTCCCATTTCTGTTCCTCAGATAAAGCCCGTTCGCATCCTTCTTCCCACTGAACATGTTCACTTTAAATATTAGTTCCCTTCGGGGTTGATCGAGATTCGAAAGTTGGGTCCTAATAATATGTCAAAGCTTGTCGCATTCGATTTCAGTAATTGTCAGGCCAATCCATATTATTTGTTTTAATCATGTTGGCTAACTTAGTTGGTAAGCATTGGAGCAGTAGGGCATTGAACTGGGGGGACAGATTCCCATCATTAAAGTCTTGGTCTCCTGCGAAGGTGCCGTAGCAGGCCACAAATTGTTCTCAATAGTCTGGTCCCGATTCCCCAGGCTTAGGTTTGCATTCAGGTACTGCTGTTCAGGAGGATTTAAACTAATGTGGCAGGGGGATAGGAACAAGTGCAGAGAGACGGAGGGGTGCAAAATGAGAGTAGCAAAATTCCATATCCACCGTCAACCCTTTAAGTATCATTTGCCAATCTATCTTAGCTAATTCATATCTCATACCTTCAAAGCTACCCTTCTTTAAGTTCAGAACCTTTGTTTCTGAATTAACTCTCCATCTTAATGAAGAATTCCACCATATTATGGTCATTCTTGCCCAAGGGGCCTCGCACAACAAGATTGCTAACTAACCCTTCCTGTTTGCTCAATATCCAATGTGGAATTGCCTGCTCTCTAGTTGGTTCCTCAACATTCATATGCAATGGCAAGCATTTAAAGATTGCAAGGATGAACTACAACAAGTGTTCTTCCAGTTTGGCAAAAGAATAAACCAGGGAAGATAGTGCACCCGTGGCTGACAGGGGAAACTAGGGATAGTATCAAGTCCACAGAAGTAACATACAAATTAGCCAGAAAAAGTGGCACACCTGAGGACTGGGAGAAATTCAGAGTCCAGCAGAGGAGGACAATGGGATTAATTAGGAAAGGGAAAAAATATTATGAGAGAAAGCTGGCAGGGAACATTAAAACTGACTGTAAAAGCTTTTATAGATAAGTGAAAAGAAAAAGATTGGTTAAGACAAATGTAGGTCCCTTACAGTTAGAATCAGGTGAATTGGTCATAGGGAACAAGGACATGGCAGACCAATTCAATAACTACTTCAGTTCTGTCTTCACTAAGGAGGACATAAATAATCTTCTGGAAATAGTAGAGGACCGAGGGTCTAGTGAGATGAAGGAACTGAGGGAAATACATGTTAGTAGGGAAGTGGTGTTAGGTAAATTGAAGGGATTAAAGGCAGATAAATCCCCAGGGCAAGATGGTCTGCATCCCAGAGTGCTTAAGAAATTAGCCCAAGAAATAGTGGATGCATTAGTGATAATTTTTCAAAACTCCTGAGATTCTGGATTAGTTCCTGAGGATTGGAGGGTGGCTAATGTGACCTCACTTTTTTAAAAAAATGAGGGAGAGAGAAACCAGGAAATTATAGACCGGTTAGCCTGACATCGGTGGTGGGGAAAATGCTAGAGTTGGTTGTGAAAATGTGATAACAGCACATTTGGAAAGAGGTGAAATAATCGGATAACGTCAGCATGGATTTGTGAAAGGAAAATCATGTCTGTCGAATCTTACAGAATTTTTTGAGGATGTAACTAGTAGAACGGATGGGGAGAATAAGTGGATGTCGTATATTTAGATTTTCAAAAGTCTTTTGACAAGGTCCCACACAGGAGATTAGTGTGCAAATTTAAAGCACACAGTATTGGCGGTATGTTATTGATGTGGATAGAGAATTAGTTGGTAAACAGGAAGCAAAGAGTGGGAATAAGCGGGACCTTTTCAGATTGGCAGGCAGTCACAAGTGGGGTACTGCAAGGCTTAGTGCTGGGACCCCAGTTGTTTACAATATATATTAATGATCTAGACGAGGGAATTAAATGCAGCATCTCCAAGTTTGCAGATGACACGAAGCTGGGCGGCAGTGTTAGCTGTGAGGATGCAGGGTGACTTGGATAGGTTAGGTGTGTAGGCAAATTCATGGCAGATGCAATTTAATGTGGATAAATGTGAGGTTATTCACTTTGGTTGCAAGAACAGGAAAACAGATTATTATCTGAATGGCCAATTAGGAAAAGGGGAGGTGCAATGAGACCTGGGTGTCATTGTACACCAGTCATTGAAAGTGGGCATGCAGGTACAGCAGGCAGTGAAAAAGGCAAATGGTATGTTGGCATTCGTAGCACGAGGATTCAAGTACAGGAGCAGGGAGGTTCTACTGCTGTTGTACAAGGCCCTGGTGAGGCCACAGCTGGAGTACTGTATGCAGTTTTGGTTCCCTAATCTGAGGAAAGACATTCTTGCCATAGAGGGAGTACAAAGAAGGTTCACCAGATTGATTCCTGGAATGGCAGGATTTTTATATGAAGAAAGACTGGATCGACTAGGCTTATACTCACTGGTATTTAGAAGATTGAGGGGGGATCTTATTGAAACGTATAAAATTCCAAAGGGATTGGACAGGCTAGATGCAGGAAGATTGTTTCCAATGTTGGGGGAGTCCAGAATGAGGGGTCACAGTTTAAGGATAAAGGGGAAGCCTTTTAGGACCAAGATGAGGAAAAACTTCTTCACAGAGTGGTGAATCTGTGGAATTCTCTGCCACAGGAAACAGTTGAGGCCAGTTCATTGGCTATATTTAAGAGGGAGTTCGATATGGCCCTGGTGGCTAACGGGATCAGGGGTATGGAGAGAAAGCAGGTACAGGGTTCTGAGTTGGATGATCAGCCATGATCATACTGAATGGCGGTGCAGACTTGAAGGGCCTAATGGCCTACTCCTGCACCTAGTTTCTATGTGTGGAAAATTAAAATCTCCCACAATCACAACCTTGTGCTTACTACAAATATCTGCTATCTCCTTACAAATTTCCTCCTCCAATTCTCGCTCCCAATTAGGTGGTTTATAATACACCCCTATAAGTGTTACTATACCTTCCCCATTCCTCAATTCCACCCAAATAGGCTCCCTAAATGAACCCTGTAATCTGTCCTGTCAAAGCACCGCTGCAATATTTTCTCGGACAAGCATTGCAATACCTCCCCCTCTTGCCCTTCTGATTCTATCACACCAGAAGCAACAATATATTGGAATATTTAGTTGCCAATCACACCCCTCCTGCAACCATGTTTCACTAATAGATACAACATCATATTTCCAGTTATCAATCCATACTCTAAGCTCATCCACCTTTCTTACAATTCTCCTAGCATTAAAATAGATGCATTCAAGAAACTTTCCACCTCTTTCTCTCTGTTTATCCCTAACGGTGCAAACAACTTTATTATCTCTTTTTTTTCCCTTCTCCCCTACATCTTCAGTCTGAGTGCTCCTACATCAGGGAGGAAGTTCAAATCATCTCTGTGTTAAAAGTTTAACCATCATGGTGACTAAAGGCAGCTGCAGGTTCATGAGGGACTGTTGCTGTCAGATTCTGCAGTTCTTGCGGCGGCTCATCGCACCCAGGACTGAACCCTGGTCACTGAGCATTGGAGGAGTCTGTTCAGTTGATGTTAGCCTTAAACTAGACTGGCATTTAATATTGTGGATCTGTGAAAGGTAAATCAGTTCTGTATCAAATCCCGTGTCTCAGGTACTTACTGTCTCTACCACACTCACAATGTACACTAGAAAGGCCAATCAGCCCATCTGATTCCTGCCCATGTTTCTGTTCCATATCAGTATATCAAAATCTATCCCTGCCGTTCCCCTCTCACCCTCCCTGAGATGACAGGTTGCATCTAGTCACCACTCCGTGGGATAGGAGATTTCCCATGAATTTCATGGGAACATATAAATACACAACACATTACTGATGCTTTGTCCCACATTGCTGTGCCGACCATGTATCTTACTCTAGAAGCTGCTTAGAATTACCCTGCCACATAGCCACCCATTTTCCTAAGCTCCATGTACCTATCTGAGAGTCTCTTAAAAGACCCTATTGTATCTGCCTCTACCACCGTCGCTGGCTGTGCATTCCACACACACACCACTCTTTGCTTAAAAAACTTAGCTCTGACATCTCCTCTGTACCTACTTCCAAGCAGCTTAAACCTATTCCCCCTCGTGTTAGCAGTTTCTGCCCTGGAAAAAAGCCTCTGGCTATCCACACGACCAATGCCTCTCATCATCTTATACACCTGCATGATTTTCTCCAGGGTGAATAAGACGATGACCTTACTGTGGTTTTGACGTTCTCTCTCTCCCTCTGTCTCTGATGTCACAGTCCCGCCTCAATAAGGCGCTTAAAGCGACACTCACAGTAAGCGAACCTGCGGTCTCGTAACACAATGCACCTCTAAAGTCTGACAGCAGACTAGCGAGTGAATCTTCGATGGTGCAGAGTCAGAAACCGAAGAGTTGTCAACCTGAGTCAGGGCTTTGGGGCTCCAGAAAGAGATGGGGTCTAGACTTTACCAGGAGGAGGAGGAGGAGGAGGAATCAGACCAGCAGGATGTGGCTACAGAAGAAAGGTCAGAAACATTTGGAAACTGGTTGACCGAAATAATGGTGGTTAATTTCAGGCAGCAAATGTGGAGAGGAATAAAAAGACAATGTTTAGGCCGAGCCCCTTCAGCATGCCTAGACTGTATACACCGCTTCTTAGTTGCTCTCTGAATTGCAGAGTTCATCCAGCGTTTTGTGTGTGTGCGTCTCTGTATTTCCAGCAACTTCAGAATCTCCTGTGTTTTATATCTGCATTTTACTTTGGCATTAGATACACGTTGATATTGAGTATATTGCTTATGGGAGCCGCTTTCTGCGTTAAAACAGCTGCAGATTTTTCTATACACACGATTAAAAAAAATGAGGTATGGACATTGAACCGGTGCTTGCAGAAATGGTTAATGGCACCGTGATTACCCAGAGGGCCATGCATTAAGAATTTTGCCGGCGCTGAAGCGCCGATGAAATGCACCAGTGTCAGGCTGAGGACGTCCCCGAGTATCACGCATGCGCGCAGTACACAGAAGGTCTTGAAAATGTCGGGTGCAGGTAAGAGCGATTCTCCATGTTTTTATCTTAAACACCGACTTCGGGACAATTCCTGTGAAATCCGGACACCGTGGCCAACAATCCCGGGACAGTCCTGCTCTTGTCCCTGTCTCTCAGCCCCACGATCCGTACACGGGCCCCGGGGAGCTTCCGGCTGCTGAGGGAAAGGGAACCGATGGATCTCTCAGACAGAGCTTAGCTCCGGCTATAATAAAGGCAAGGATTAGGAACTCAGAGAAAGGGAACAAAATCTTTTACATCACCAGTTGAGAAAATCACCTTTGTTCTATCTCCAATCACTAACAAGAGAAAATCTGCAGATGCTGGAAATCCAAGCAACACTCACAAAATGCTGGAGGAATTCAGCATTAGTACTCTTTTCCATAGATGCTGCCTGGCCTGCTGAGTTCCTCCAGCATTTTGTGCCTGTTGCTTGTTCTACCTCCTCTTGTTCTGGACATTTCTACCCGTGAGAACGTGTTTTGTCCCATTTTCTCTGGGTAGTTAATGATGGCAAACACCTTTGTCCTGGGCAGCAAGTAGCTTTCACATCCCAAATGTGCCAGGCTCCAATGAAACAGACTACTGCCCTTCCCTTCATATTCATTGGCATTACCATCACTGAGTTCACCACTGTCAGTCATTGGGGGAGGCTTCAGGGGAATACAGAAACTGGTGATACTTGTGTGTTTTCTGGTGTTGCAAAAGTTGCTGGAGAATTTGCAAGTGGGAAGAAGTGGAGTGATATTTGGAAATCTGACTTTTTAAAGCGTAACTTAGCAAGCAAACCACATATGGACAATATGCAAAAACTTTGGTGAGAAAATCCTTCATTACCCATTACAGGCCAGCTACATAGGTTGTGTGAGAGTGCAGATGAACTGGATCAAACCCAGAGGAGATCAAAGTTCCTATTGACAGTGATTTGCTAGCTGTGAAAATGAATACCTCTCTATAAAAAAATTCACTGTGCACATCTTGTCACTGTGTAAAAAAAAAATGCACAGTGCAAGACTTATGTACACACTGGTTATTACAAATTAGAGGGGTATTGGAGGGAAGATGGGGAGACCTGTAGTGTCCCTGATGCCCTCACTTACAAGAAATGCATCCAGCTGCAGCTTGTAACCCTGCACTTTAAGGAGTTGGAACTTGAAACGCATATGGGGAATGATGGTCATTCCAAATACCAGCACTCTGCCCAGTCAGGAGATGATTTCTCTTCCAACTTGGGTGTAACCTCACTGTAACAGTGTGATACCAAATCAAACCTTGGCAACTCAAGTAATCTCATCTGAAATGTTGTCCTACACCCATTGATGGATTTTGTAATCTTTTACAGGTTAAAAAAGGGAAGGAATTTGTCTCCAGGAATCTCAAACACGACACGCCAGTTTTGTTGTCTCTGTCTAGATATTTAAGAAGTGGAACAAGGGATCCTATCAACCATCCTTCCTGCTCAGACTGTGGGGAGGGATTCATTCGGTCATCTGAGCAACTAGCAAGCCCGGCATTTTACACAGGAGAAAGGCCGTTCACCTGCTCAGACAGTGGGAATAGATTCACTCGGTCATCTCAACTGAAGGTACATCAGCAAGTTCACACTGGGCAAGGCCATTCACCTGTTCTCTGTGTGAGAAGGGATTCAGTCGGTCTTCCCACCTGTGGACACACCAGTCAGTTCACACTGGGCAGAGGCTGGTCAACTGCTGAATTTCAGGGAAGGGATTCTCTCGGTCATCTGATCTAATGGCACACCAACATGTTCACACCAGGGGGCTGCCATTCACCTGCACAGTCTGCGGGAAGGGATTCACTCATTCATCCAACCTACTGAGTCATCAGCGAGTTCACACTGGGGAAAAGCCATTCACCTGCTCAGTCTGCGGGAAGGGATTCACTCATTCATCCAACCTACTGAGTCATCAGCGAGTTCACACTGGGGAGAGGCCATTCACCTGCTCAGTCTGTGGGAAGGGATTCACTCAGTCATCCAACCTACAGAGTCATCAGCGAGTTCACACTGGGGAGAGGCCGTTCACCTGCTCAGTCTGTGGGAAGGGATTCACTGATTCATCCCACCTACTGAGTCATCAGCGAGTTCACACTGGGGAGAAGCCATTCACCTGCTCAGAATGTGGGAAGGGATTCACACAGTCATCCCACCTGCAGGGTCATCAGCGAGTTCACACAGGGGAGAAGCCGTTCACCTGCTCAGTCTGTGGGAAAGGCTTCACTCAGTCATCCAAACTACTGGTCCACCAGCAAGTTCACACTGGGGAGAGGCCATTCACCTGCTCACCATGCGGGAAGGGATTCACTAGCTCATCTAAACTGAAGGTACATCAGAGAGTTCACACTGGGGAGAAGCCATTCACCTGCTCAGTCTGTGGCAAGGGATTCACTCAGTCATCCCAACTACAGAGTCATCAGCGAGTTCACACTGGGGAGAGGCCGTTCACCTGCTCAGAATGTGGGAAGGGATTCACTCAGTCATCCAGCCTACAGAGTCATCAGCGAGTTCACACTGGGGAGAGGCCGTTCACCTGCTCAGAATGTGGGAAGGGATTCATACTGTCATTCTACCTACAGAGACACCAGCGAGTTCACACTGGGGAGAGGCCATTCACCTGCTCAGTCTGTGGGAAGGGATTCACTCAGTCATCCAACCTACTGGTACATCAGCGAGTTCACACTGGGGAGAAGCCATTCTCCTGTTCAGTCTGTGGGAAGCGATTCACTCATTCACACCATCTGCAGAATCATCAGCGAGTTCACACTGGGGAGAAGCCGTTCACCTGCTTAGACTGTGGGATAGGATTCACTCAGTCATCACAACTACTGGCACAGCAGTCAGTTCACAGTGGGGACGGGCCGTTGTTATGAATCCCTGGGTTTCGTTTGCTGTGGACTGTAATTTTAAGAGAGAGAGATTAAGAAGGTATTCACTTTCAGAATCAGAATCAGAATCAGTCTGACTTGCAGCTTATTTACATCGCTCACTGCTTGTTTAGTTTTAACCGAGGACACAGACACTCAGAGTCAGACAGAGACGAAGGAGGAAAAACTAAAGGATCGAAACCAGGGAACTAGTGGCCAAGGGTCACTGTTTGGAACTTTCCTATGCCCACAAGGGTGGGTTAATTATACAATCACCGTACATCGAATGTGTGGTTGTCACCTTGTTTGATCCATAGGAGTGGATCGGATTTGGCGCATCCTGTGGAGACCACTTATGTGTTAACCCTTGTCTGGCTGTGGTGTGGTTGTTCACTTGAAGACGATACACCTTGTGACAAGTCACTTTCGGTGATAATTTGTATGTGGATTTGGAGCGATGACGGATAAAATCTACAGCGACTGTTCTCTTGTTTTACCACTGTGGAACCTGTGGAATTCAACATATTTGCGTTCTCTCGCCATTTACCCTGGATTACAAATCTCTCTGTCCCGTTGCCTATTTTGTAGTTGAACTGAACTATCATACTTTACCATCTCAAGACTCTAAGCCTTGTTTCCCCCGAGCTCAATAGTTTGGGAGTTACATTTACACACATTTATAAACTTAACACTGTTAACTTCTGTTTATCTTGTTTAAGTTGCAAGTTTACAAGTAGATTCTAATAAAGACAGATTTAACATCAAAACCAGACTCCAGGTGTAGTCTATTGCTGCTGGCTTGTTTCTAAAGCATTATGGTTCGTAACAAATTTGGGGCGTGCGTCTGGGATATGAACAAATTTGGGGGCTATTGATCGAAGAATTATTGATTTGATTGGGGAAATCCCTTTTGATTCATTTGTGTGTGGAAATCAGCAGCAGTGGACATTTATAAATTTCTGCAGGCGCCAACCCCTGAGGCATTAGGAAAAGCCAAAAAGAATGAATTGCTGACTGTTGCTAATGGGCTGAATCTTAAGCAGGTAAGGGGGTGTGAAGGACCAGGGCAACCATAAACTGGGAGAGGAGGTAAAGGTAAAACAATAGGGGTTTTATTATAAAATATAGTCATCCACCCCCTTTTTCAGAGACTGGGATCCCTGGTTCAACCGGTAATGATGTGCATTTCAATGTGTTCACCTGTCAGTCCTCGATTCTCTAAATGAAAGGGTTATCACATTTGATCTTCCTTCATATGATGACCCAACCATTTCAGGGATCAGTCTGTTGAAACTTCATTACACACTCTATAACAAATACTCTCTAACCACTTTGTTAATCCTCTGTGCAAAAAATATCCATCTTCCGCAACCCCGTGTTGCCCCAACCACTCACCTCCTACCCCTGTCATTGGCCCCACTTGCAGGTCAACCGTCTGCCGGTGTTTCCCCCCCAATGTGAATCCCTGTGTTCGCCACCACCGTGGGCTCAGACATTTCCACAGATTTCCACCGGGACAAACATCCTGTCCGCCCCCTCTCACACCATCTATTTCCTTTCAATAAAAACCCTCCTCTCCCTCCCCAGGGAACTGGCATCAAACCGACGGGCCGAGCGGTCTCCTCCTACCTCTCGGTGACACATCAGACTCCGGCCGAAGAAGATGCTTCACAAATGCCCCAACTTCCCTTGGAGGGAAATGGAAATAAATAAAAAAACGGACATTTACTCCGCTGTGATGTGGAGTTTGAGGCCGGAGCGGGAGGCGAACTCAGCGGGGGAAACGCCCTCTGGACTTGTCCACCTCTGCGACTGGTGGTAACAAGTGATTGACATCGCTTTGCACCAATGGGAATCCTCTGTTGACAGTGGTGGGGGAGGGCTGGTCACGTGATTATTAGCCCCGCTAGTAAACTGATAAAGCCCGAGCTTACCTGCGCATGGATGACGTAAGACGCTGTGCACGTAAGGGCAGATCCCGGTGTGGGAAGCCCATGCGTGACGTCAGGCGCGATGGGGTCTGTGTGACGTCACCTGTGGAGATGCATTCGCATTTAAATGCACCTTAATGTGCGTTTCTTATGATTTCAGAGGGACAACAACATTAATCACCGGTTTCATAACTGAATCCAGTGTTGTGAGATGTAAAGTCCCCTGTTATGTGTCCGGCTGTGCCGTGTTGTTTGGGGGCTTTTGATCGATTAATTATCGATTTGATTGGGCATATCCCTTTTGATTTATTTGTGTGTGGAAATCAGCAGCAGTGGATATTGATAAATTTCTGTGGGTTGGATGACTGAGTGAATCCCTTCCCACGTACTTCCTAATCCTGGTCATCCACTCTTGGTCTTCCTGGAATCATTCTTTGAAACTTCTCTGGACCCATTCCAATACAAGCACATCTTTTGCTCAGATAATAAGTCGGAAGTACAGGTCGGAATCTGCTCACCATACACCAACAGTGATCTGCCCAATGCGTTATAAAGCTATAGTATCGCATCCTTGCTCTTATATTGCTAACATTGCAGTTGTCATCCTTAATCAACTCCATCTGCAAGCAAACCTTTAGGGCCTCTTGCTCAAGGACTCACAAGCACTTATGCACCTCTAATTTTTTCAAGTTTCTCCCATTTATTTTTCTACGCCCAATTACTTCTACCAAATGTACATGACTTGCATACAGTGTATTTCAACTGCTACTTTGCTGGCATTCTCCAGACCTATCGAAGTCCTTCTGCAGACTCCCACTTTTCTCTGAACTACCTGTCCCGTACCTATCTTTGTATCAACTGCAATGTTCGTCACCAAGGTATCAATTCCATCATCCGTATCATTCAGATTTAACATGAAACGATGCGGTCTCAATACTGACCCCTGCAGAACAGCATTAGTTACCGACAGCAAAACAGAATTGCCCACATTATTCTGACTCTTTCTCCCTTGTAAGTACAAGTTTCTTTCCTGTAATTCCATGAGCTGTGATCCTGTTCAGCAGCCTCACGTGCAGCACCTTAGAAACATAGAAAACCTGCAGCACGTTACAGGCCCTTTGGCTCACAAAGCGATGCCGAACATGTCCTTGCTCTAGAAATGCCAAGGGTTACCTACAGTTCTCTATTTTTCTCAGCTCCGTGTACCTATCCAGGAGTCTCTTAAAAGACCCTATCGTGTCCGCCTTCACCACCATTGCTGGCAGCCCATTCCAAGCACTCACCACTCTCTGTGTCAAAAACTTACCCCTGACATCTCCTTTGTACCTACTTCCAAGCATCTTCAAACTATGCCCTCTCGTGCTAGCAATTTCAGCCCTGGGAAAAAGCCTCGAACTATCCACACGATCAATGTCTCTCATTTTCTTGTACACCGCTATCAGGTCACCTCTCATCCTCCATCACTCCAAGGAGAAAAGACTGAGTTCACTCAACCTATTCTCAAAAGGCATGCTCCCCTATCCAAACAACATCCTCGTAAATCTCCTCAGCACCCTTTCTATGGCTTCCACATCCTTCCTGTAGTTTGGCGACCAGAACTGAGCACAGTATTCCAAGTGTGGTCTGACCAAAGTCCTGTATAGCTGCAACATTACATCTCGGCTTTTAAACTCAAGCCTGCGGTTGATTAAGGCCAATGCACAGTATGGCTTCTTAACCACAGAGGCAACCTACATAGCAGCTTTGAGTGTCCTATGGACTCCGTCCCCAAGATCCCTCTGTTCCTCCACACTGCCAAGAGGCTTACCATTAATACTATATTCTATCATATTTGACCGAAGAAAATGAACCACATCACACTTCTTTGGGTTGAACTCCATTTGCCACTTCTCAGCCCAGGTTTGCAGACTATCAATATCCCCCTGCAACCTAACCCAACCTTTGTGTCATCAGCAAATTTACTAACCCATACCTCCACTTCCTCATCCAGGTCATTTATAAAAGTCACGAAGGGTAGGGGTCCCAGAACCGATCCCTAAGGCAGCCCACTGGTCACCGACCTCCATGCAGAATATGGCCAGTCTACAACCACTCTTTGTCTTCTGTGAGCAAGCCAGTTCTGGATGCACAAAGCAATGTGCCCTTGGATCCCATGCCTCCTTACTTTCTCAATAAGCCTTGCATGGGGTACCTTGTTGAAGATCATCTGAAAATCCAAGCAAACAACATACACTACCTCTGCTTTATCTATCTTGCCTGTTATTTCCGCAAAGTATTCCAAGAGATTTGTCAGTCAAGATTTCCTCGAAAGAATCCGGCTGACTTTGGCCTACTTCATCATATTTCCCCAATTACAGTACCCAAAAAAACACACTCTTAGTACACTCTAACATCTTCCTGACCACTACGGTCAGACTAACTGTCCAATAATTTCCTTTCTTGTGCCCCCTCTCTTCTTAAAGAGTGGAGTGACATTTGCAAATTTCTGGTCCACCAGAACCGTTCCAAAATCTAGTGATTTCTGATAGATCATTACTCATCACTTGAAGAGAAAACTAAGGGGGGAACTTCTTCATTCAGAGGCGGGGAGAGTGTGCACCGAGCTGCCAGAGCAAGTGGCAGGGACGATTGTCATCTTTAAGAGAAGTTTGCTTAGGTCACTGGATGAGAAGCATATGGAGGGCTATGGTCCAGGTGGAAGTTGTTGGAACTCGGAAGATTAATGCTTTAGCACGGACTAGACTGGCCGAATGGCATTTTCCTGTGTTGTAGTGTTTTATGACTCTAATGCCTTCACAATCTCTTCAGTTACCTCTTTCTGAATTCTGCGGTGTCTTATCTACCTTCAGGCCTTTCAGCTTCAAAAACACCTTCTCTCCTTGGTAAAAGCATGTATCCTCACTTCTGCCCCAGGTCCTGCTGAATCTTTGGCATTTATGTAATAAATTTAATGACACAACTGTAGTGGGTGACTTCAATCTGCAGGAGGATTGGGAAAGTCAGATTGGCATGAGATCGCAAAAGAGGGGATGTATTGAATGCAAATGAAATGGCTTTGATCATAATATGATTGAATTCCTACTGCAATTTGTGAGGGAGAAGCACAGACAAGATGCATAGTATCTCAATGGAATGAAAGGGAATTTCAGAGGCGTGAGAGAGGTGATTCCCCAGGTGGATTGGAGAAGGATGCTGGTGGAGATGACGCTAGAGCAGAAATTGCTGACGTTTCCGGGAATAGTTCATAATGTACAGGATAGATATGTCCCACAGACATAGTTCTCAAACAGCGGGGCTAGGCTATCGTGGCTGACAAAGGAAGTTAAGGACTGTATAAAAGCATATAAGGTATTAAAAGTGAGTAGTAGGTTGGATAATTGGGTAGCTTTTAACATCCAACAACAGGCAAATTTAAAATAAAAGCTATAAGGGGAAAGGTGAAATATGGCAGCAAACTATACAATAATATAAACCAGTTATAAAAATATACGAAAGGGAGGCGAGAGTTGATATTGGACCACTGGAAAATGATGCTCATGGGGTACAAATGGGGAAGAGATGGTAGATGAACTTGATAGGTACTTTGCATCCGTCTTGTCTGTGGAAGACACCACCAGTGTGCCAGAGATCCGTGAGTGTCAGGGAACAGGAGTGAGTGTCATTGCTATTACAAAGGAAAACGTGCTAGGCAAACTCAGGTTCTTAAAGTGGATAAGTCACCTGGACCAGATGGACTATATCCCAGAGTCCTGAGAGAGGTTGCTGGAGAGATAGCAGATGCATTGGTCATGACACGTCAAGAATCACTTGATCCTGGCATGGACCCGGAGGACAGGAAGATTGCAAATGTCAATCCACTCTTTGAGAAGGGAGGAAGGCAAAGTAAAGCAAATTATAGTCCAGTAGGCCTAACCTCAGTGGCTGGGAAAGCGTGGAGTCATGATAACAGTTGAGGTTTTGGGGTACTAGGAGACTAATGATATAATAAGACAAAGTTAGCATAGGTTCTGTACAGGGAAATCTTGCCTGACAAGTCTGTTGCAGATCTTCGAGGAAGTCATAAGCAGGATGGACAAACGAGAGGCGGTGGATATCATTTACTTGGATTTTTAGAAGGCATCTGATAAGGTGTCACACATGAAACTGCTTAACAGGATAAAAGTCAGAAGTAATACTGGCATGGACAGAGGAATGGCTGACAGCCAAGATGCAGTGAGTGGGAATAAAAGGGGCCTTTTCTGGTTGGCCAGCAGTGACTTGTGGTCTTCAGGGGTCAGTATTCGGTCCGCTACTTCTCACATGGTTTGTCAGTGATCTGGATAATGGAACTGATGGGGTTGTGTGGCTCAGACTGTGGGAAGAGATTCACTACATCATCTCACCTAGTGACTCACCAGTCAGTTCACACTGCAGTGAGGGATTTCACCTGTTCAGTCTGTGGGAAGAGATTCACTCAGTCATCTAACCTACAGAGACACCATCATGTTCACACT
Source organism: Hemitrygon akajei (assembly GCF_048418815.1). Classification (NCBI taxonomy): domain Eukaryota; kingdom Metazoa; phylum Chordata; class Chondrichthyes; order Myliobatiformes; family Dasyatidae; genus Hemitrygon; species Hemitrygon akajei. The sequence goes on from NW_027331986.1 coordinate 2,546,157, forward strand.
GGGGAGAAGCTGTTCACCTGCCCAGACTGTGGGAATGGATTCACTCGATCTTTCAACCTACAGAGTCACCAGCGAGTTCACACTGGGGAGAGGCTGTTCACCTGCTCAGACTGTGGACAGGGATTCACCAAATCATCTCACCTAGTGACTCACCAGTCAGTTCACACAGCAGAGAGGGATTTCACCCGCTCAGATTGTGAGAAGGGATTCACTCAGTCAGCTGATCTGCTGGCATACAAGTGAGTTCCACTGGGGAGAGGCCTTCGACCTGTGAATGTGGGAAGGCATTCACACGATCATCTCATCTATTAAAACACCAGCGAGTTCACACCACTTAGAGGCCGATCGTCTGCTCAGACTTTGGGAAGAGATTCTCTCAACCGTCTCCACCAAGGCTGCATCATTGTGTTCCACTGGAGAGAGGCCGTTCACCTGCTGTGAATATGGGAAGGGATTCACTCAGTAATCTAACCTTGTAACACACGACCGGGTTCACATTGGGGAGAAAGTTTCAATAAGCTGTAGGCTGGATATTTGCCCATACCCGTTGCTCAATGCAATTTCGAGAGTGACTGGGGGAGTCTAGTACAAGAGGGCATGACTTAAGGTTTACAGGGCGCCCATTCAGAACAGAGATGCGAAGAATTTTTTTTAGTCAGAGAGTGGTGAATCTGTGGCATTTGTTGCCACGGGTAGCAGTGGAGGCCAAGTCATTGGGTGTGTTTAAGGCAGAGATTGATAGGTATCTGAGTAGTCAGGGCATCAAAGGTGGGGGAATTGGACTAAAGGGCAGATTGGATCAGCTCATGATGAAATGGTGGAGCAGACTCGATGGGCCGAATGGCCGATTCTGCTCCTGTGTCTTATGGTCTTATGTGATTTTTTTTCTCATTTGTGTTATTCCTCTTCCTCCTTCTGTCCAAAGTCGTGTTAATCTCAGTGGGTTTGAGTGTAAATATTCTTTTCTAAACTTGTTATTTCAGTTCTTACTTATCTTTGTAAATTTTACTGATTGAAATGGGACTAAGATATTTTCATTAAAAAAAGTCACTGTCGGTATTGATGGAAGTGTTTATTGCCTTTGTTGTATTTGTTAACTATTGAGCTCTGTTCGGCAGTTTTTTAAAGGAAATAAATTTTGTCGACGATTTTCCCAATATTGCACTACTTTCTGTTGTTTTTGCTTGTTGATTTTTCAGATACGTGGTTATCACGAGTCCCGGTGAAGGGTCATGGTCGGAAATGTTGATTCCCATCCATAGATGCTGCCTGACCTGCTGAGCTTCTCCAGCACTTTGTGCGAATTTCTCTCGATTTCTTGCATCTGCAGGTCTTCCTGGTTCCCAGATATTTATATGTTTATTGACAATAACAAGCCGGCCGTGGGGTTGTGTGGTTCTGTTAGTAAAATATTAAATAAAATCATTAGATAACAGGTGGCATAGGGTTGGGCAGTGTAGAATCTGTGGGTAGAATTAAGGAACAGCAAATGTACAAAAAGACCCTGATGGGAATTGTATAGTGACCCCAAAACAGTAGTAAGTATGTGGTCCACAAATTTCAATGAGAGATAGAAAATGAGTGCCAAAAGGGCAATGTTACAATAGTCATGGGGGATTGTCATGCAGGTGATTAGGAAAATCAGGATGGTGTTGGTCTCAAGAGGAGGAATTCCTAGAATGGCGACAAGATGCTTTTTAGAGCAGCTCGTGGTTGAGCCCAGTTGGGGATCAGCTATTCTGGATTGGGTGTTGTAATGAACCGGAATTAATTAGGTCACTTGAGACCAAAGAATCCTTCGGGACAACTGATCTTAATGTGATCAAATTCACCTCGACATTAGAGAAGGAGAAACTAAAGTCAGATATGAATAAAAAGAGAATTAGAGAGGCTTGAGAGAAAGATTGGTCAAAATTGATTTGGAAAGAACACGGGCAGGGATGAAAACAGAGCAGCAATGGCTGGAATTTCTGGAAGCAATCTGGAAGTGACGGGATATACACATCACAAAGAGGAAGTAGTATTCTAAAGGTAAGGTGACAAAACCGTAGCTGCTAAGAGAAACCAAAGACAACATAAAGACCAAAGAGGGCACAGAACAAAAATTACTAGGCAGTTAGAGAATTGGGAAGTTTTAAAAATGAAAAGAATGCAACTAAAATCATTAAGAAGGAAACGATGGAATACATAGATGAGCTAGTCAGTAATATTAAAGAGGATACCATTTTTAATTTCAGGTACATATAATGTAAAAGAGAGACAGAAATGGATATCAAACCACTGGAGAATGATGCTGGAGAGGGAATAATGGGGTGAGGGTGAAAGGTGATGGCTGATGAACTGAATAAGTATTGTACTCACTCTTATCTGTGGAAGGCACTAGCAGGAATATGGAAGTCCCAAATGTCAGTGGTCAGAATGTGTAAAGTTACGTTACTCGGGATTAAGTAGAAGGAAAGGCGATGGGCTGTGATTTTTTTACTGGAAGGAGAAATTGATATTCATGCCTTCAGGTTGGAGCTGTGCAGGTGGAATATGATGTGTTTCTCTTCAACCCTGAGGCTGTCAAGAGGAGCAACTCCAGCCATTGCTATTCTGCCATCATCCCTGCCAGTGTCCCCTTCCAATCAACTTTGGTAAGCTCTTCTCCGGTGCCTCCGTAGTTCCCCTCACTCCACTAATAATGATGCATCTTGTTTTACCTTTCCCCTCTCAAAGTGAAGGGTGAATTCAGTCATGTTATTATCAATGTATCCACATGCTCCCTTTACCAAAAGCTCCCCAATCGAATCTGGTTCATTCCCAAATTAACTTTTCCCTAGTGGGCACAATTGCAAAGGGAAGGTAGGTCACATGCGTAACTTTCAATTTAGCGGGCGATTTCCTCTGACGTATTGGGAAATCGTGTGTGAGGTTAGTTACAGCAATGGCTTGCCATTGTTGTATTTGCCTTCTGCCGGGTGAGATTTTTTTATTAAGAGATCACCAGCTCTTAACCCAGCACAGATGGAGAGCATACAAGGGTGCCGGCTGGATTCAAACTCAGGACCTCCCGCCACTGATGCCACTACGCCACCAGCCGGCTGCATAATTCCAAGCTGTTCTAAAAGGCATCTCATTGGTATTTTCCAAATTCCCTCTCCTGAGATCAAGCACCGATCTTATTTTCACAATCTACCTTCACCCATCCCACTCATGGACTATTTGTCTCACTCCCATCGGGGGTAGATACGCAGCGTCCTCACCAGGACTACCAGCCTCTGGGACAGCTACTTTTCCCAAGCAGTAAAGCTGATAAATATCTCTACCCTCTAACCCACCCTTCCACAACACCAAACACCTCTATCATTTCCTGTCTGCCATCTTATATGCAGGCATCCTATGCCGAGCGTCACTTTATGAACATACAATCAATCCGTGCACTGTATATAAGTTGTGGATATATGTTGTTACCGTTGTGTTTCTGTGTTGCATTGGAACCGGAGTAATAATTATTTCGACCTCATTTACACGTGTCTGCTGGAAATGGAATTAAACAACCCTGAATCTTGAATAAACATTTCAGCAGGCTGCAGCGTCACATTTCTGTCTCTCAGCGTTATTGCGCCAGAGCGCCACCTGGTGACAATGGAGTCCACAAATCAGGGGGTCCTGGTATTGTGGTAAATCACCACGATAAGAATGGGTGTAGGGGCTGGACGCCAACTGCACGTGGATGAAGTGCCAGAGATGCCCCTAACCTCTCTCCTCACCACTAGTCAGGGTCCTAAACAGTCCTTCCATATGAGGCAACTTTTCAACATCGTGCTTGTTGGGGTCATCTACTGTTTCCAGTTTTGCAGGTGTGGCGTCCTCGACATTAGAGAGACCCGATGTAGTCTCTGCATTCTGCACTCTGTCCCGATGAGATTCTGCAGATGTTGGAGATGCAGAGTAACATACACAAAATGTTGGAGGAAGTCAGGAGGTCTGGTAGCTTCTATAGAGGGGGTAAAGCCAAAGAGAGATTTCCTGCCGAGACCCTTCATCGGGACTGGAAGTGGAGAGAAGCCGGAATAAGATGGTGTGGGGATTGGAAAGAGTCGAAGCTGGTAGATGATAGGTGAAGCCAGATAAGAGTGAAGGTGAGTGGGTGGGGGAGGTGGGAGATGAAGTGAGACGCTGTGAGGTGGTAGGTGGAAAATGCAAAGGACTGAAAAGGAGGAATCTGATAGGAGAGGAGAGCAGACAATGGGAAAGTAAAGGGAAACCAGAGGGAGACGATCCTCAGTGGAGAAGAGAGAAGTGAAGAGACAGAATGGAAGAGACTGGCGTGTGGGTTGATGAAATGAAAACGTGGAGATAGAAGTTAAAGATATCGATGTTCATACCATTGAGGTGTAAACTACCCGGATGTAATATGAGTTGTTGCTCCTCCAACCTGAGAGTGCACTCATCGTGTTAGTTAAACAATGAAACGGAAGGGAGAGTGGATTAATAGTTTTCCCCTGGGATCCCTATTAACTCAATCCTCTCTCACCTTAAACCAGTCCTCTCTGGTTGTTGATTCCACAAAAATGGGGTAAAAGAAAAAAATAAACATAGAAAACCTACAGCATAATACAGGCCCTTCGGCCCACAAAATTGTGCTGAGCATGTCCCTGAATTAGAATTTACGAGGGTTACCCATAGCCCTCTATTTTTCTAAGCTCCATGTACCTATCCAGTAGTCTCGTAAAAGACCCTATCGTATCCGCCAGCAGCCTGCAGCACATTCCACACACTCACAACTCTGAGTAAAAAACTTACCCAGGACATCTCCTCTGTACCTGCTCCCAAGCACATTAAACCAGTGCCCTCTGTGGCAGCCATTTTAGCCCTGAGGAAAAGCCGCCGACTATCTACACGATCAATGCCTCTCATCATCATCATTTTGCTGATATATAACATTGAGGAAGTGGGATACAAGGCGGACTGAGGATGACCCAGATGGTTGATGTATATCACTGAAGCGGGGTTGGGGGGTGTGAGGAGACTGGACAGAGGTTGAACAAGATGAGCAGATGGAACCAGGTGGGAGAAGGGATCAAGGACGATCTCTGATGGTCCTCCAGCAACACATAGGTACTGAATGAATAGTACATACTATTGTACAAAAGATTCTAAAATGACAGAATTAGCAAAAATAACAAGAACTTTGCCAGATATACTTTGACCCTCAGCAAAATTTTATCAACACACCATAGGAAGTTTCCCATCCGGACACTTCACGCTTTGCATGGTAACTGCTCCGCCCGTGACTGTGAGGAACAGCAGAGACCTTTGGATCCAGATCAGCACATCACAGAAACCATTCTCCCCCCTAGACTTCCCAGTCCCTCGGTAAAGCAGGCAGTGAAATCAAAGATCCCCACAACCTGGGACGTTCTCCTTTATCACCCACCCCAGTCCGGGAGAAGACAGAACAGCCATAAAGCTCCAGGACAAATGTGAGGAGCCTCAGGAAGCGAGGCGAGTTCGGGGGAAGTTAACGGGACTCAGTGGCCGACATCAGATTCCCCAACAGAACATGGAGGATGCGTGACCGCCCATCTGGAGATTGTGAACATGCACAAAGAGATCGTTACATCTGCGGTTAAATGGGAGGGGCAAATGGGATCACGTGACCGGTGGGGGTCTAACACCCCAGGCATAGTCTCCAGCTTCCCAGCACTCTGTGGAAATAAACAGACGCCCCTCACACCTCCTCTCACCTTAAATGTATTAGACATTTCAACCCCCAGGAAAAGTATATCGTCTGTCCACTCTATTCCTCTCGTAATCTTATAAACGTCCATCCAGTCTCACCCCAGCCTGCGCCGCTCTGGAGAAAACAACACAAGTTTGTCCAGCCTCTTGTTATAGCTCATGCCCTCTAATCCAGGCAGTGTCCTGGTAAACCTCTTCTGCGCCCTCTCCAAAGCCCCGACATCCTTCCGAGAATGGGGGCGACCAGAACTGTATGAAACACTCCAGATGTGGTCTAACCAGTTTTACAAAGCTGCAACAGAACTTCATGACTTTTGAACTCAATGCTTCAACTAATAAAGACAACCGTGCCATTTGCCTTCTTATCGATCCGATAAATCTGTGCAGTCTCTTTCAGGGAGAGATGACCACTGTTCAGGGTTTTGCATTTAACACTGTACTGTCTCATACATTCAGGGGTGCAGTGCTACCAGAGCTCACCGGAGAGCTGCTCCGACACCTCTGTAAAAAAGTCAAAATAAACAAGCACGGAATTTAACAACCCTGGATATTAAATAGAGGGAATTTTACGGAAGCGGGGGTGTTGGCTGGTGGGGAAAAATACCACTATTAACATTAGGATATTTGATCGCTTTTGGTGAAATCCTGGAGCTGTGACTGTTTTTAATTTAGGTATTTGTGAAATTCCTTCTCGCTCGATCCGTTGTCCTAGGAAGCTGGGAAATACCTGCACAGAAGTGCAAGCATTTTTCTGCTCTTTCCAATGGTTACCATTGGATTTCAGGACGGAGCTATATTAAGCAAGGAATGAACATCGAAACCTAAGTTTTAAATTCAAAAACAATGAAAGAAAAATTCACTGCTCGCTTATCTTCGTCCTGATTTTGATCAAATACACAAGCTAATCATCCAAAATCCTCTTCAACACCTGGATAAATTTAGTTTTGTTTTACAAGCCAAATGGGAAAAAAGACATTTCTAGGCTTTAAGCTAATTTTATGTCATTTCAACTATCATTAATAGCAGATCAACCCCTTAGCCTCGCTCCACTAACTGTAGCTGGTGTTGATAGGAAAAAGAGTAATTTAGTGAGGCAATGAATGAGACAAAACACATTTCCAAACCTCCCAAATGGTTGCTCTCCTCCCCTGTTAACATTTATCACTTCCAAAATACCAAATTTTCTATTCGTATAAATGCGATAATAATTTATGTAAAGATTCAAGCTTCTTTAACTTTTTATATATTTAAAGACTAAACAGGATCTGTTAAGGTTTAACCATGTAACACTCAATGTGTGACGATATTGTGAGTATCAACACTCACAGGTACACTTCCCGTCCAACCATTTCTTCGAGAGAAACTGTACGAGGCAGAGTTGCCAACTTACCACTTTTGAGACTAATATTTACCAATATTTGTGGCTTTAGCAATAGTTCATCAGAGGTTCTTTTTTCATACTTGATTACTTGGTTCCAATTTAGGTGGCTAAAAGTGTAAAAAAATGAATTGCTTTATTTCTGTTATTTTTATACCTCTGAGGAACACTGCTAAGCGCTGCGGGCCCTGCCGTCTGCTCTGACTCAGTCGTATTAGTGAGGCTACATCTGTGGTGGTCCGTGGATTACTCGCTAATCCTAAAGTAAATTTTTCTCACTAACAACCCTTTGGCTTCTAAGCAAACAAAGTTATTTTACTTGCTTGATAATTATATTCTATGATAATCAGTTAAGTACAACCGTGCAATACTTTGTCATATTATTAAGTATTATATGCTTAATTGTACCAGTTATACACTGAAATGTAGTGATAGGCTGTAATCTTGTTAATGTCTTAACTATCACTATATTTCTGTGGAGCCCTGGAATTCATATATTTCTTTCATCTTGGTTTACTGCTTGACATTATAGGAAACCCTATATCTGTTACACCCAATTTGTGTACCTGCCCATTACACGAATGGGGCAAGGCAGTTGCCCAGTACATGAAATGAGCAGGTACACAAATTGGGTGTCACAAACTTGAGGTGATTGATAAGTTCGTGGCCCAAGGTGGAAGGAGTCAATTTTACAAAACCCAGCAATTTTCAATTATGTGAAACAGAAATACCACAGACGTTATTAACTTCAAACTTTCTGCATAATCATTCAACGAGTTGAACTACACGTGCAGGTACCGAGAGTTGTATAACTTCAGGCCTTCTAACTTAGGCCACGAACTTATCAATCAGTGGCTAAAAAATTGCCACTGCACCCCTGCTCCAGCCGTCCGGTAGAGCTCGGACCCGGCCCTTTCCCAATGCAACCGGCCCACATTTACACAACACCGGGATCATTCCCAACTCACCCCTGCTCGGATTGGAGAACCGCCAAAAAGCGGCAGTCCGCACCGCGCATGCGTTCAGCAGGTGTTCCTCCGCAGCGCCACCGGTGGCCGGAGGTCTGCTAATCGTTGCCTACGGCCGGAGATCCGCACAGCGCCTCCAGTGGCCGGAGGCTAGAAGGACAACGGAGAGGTAAATCACAAACACGACAAAGTCTGCAGATCCTGGAAATCCAAAGCAACACAAACAAAATGCTGGCCGAACACAGCAGGCCGAGTAGCAACGGGAATGGAAATCAGAATGAAAACGTTTGGACACTGGGAAGTCCCGCTCGGAGCGGATAGTTCAAAGCTTAATTTATTATCAAAGCAGGTGTCCAGAAACAACTCTGAGTTTTTTTTCTTCTCCAGAGAACCACGAAACAAGGAAAGAGCATGAAAGTCGTTCACAGAGAAAAAACAAACTTCCACCCCAACCCCCGGATCAAGAAGTACGGGATCCCAATCATCAAACCCCAAAAACCGCACCTCCCGCACAAAAGAGAACAATAATATCGACCCCCGATAAAAACACTACCCCGCACAACTGCGGAGGAGCCGGTGTCACCAGTGTAGAGGCGGCCGCATCGGGAGCAGCGGACACAAGAGGCGACCCCGGAAGATTCACAAGTGAAGTGTCGCCTCACCTGGAAGGATGTTTGGACAACGGAGAGAGATCGACCGTCCGGCCCTTTCACTGTGACACCCCGAACTCCACATCAAATACGTCCAAACGAATCTGGGTGAACTTTAATGACCAATAAATATAATTCCTCTCAGCGATCAGCTGTCTGAATGATCCCCTGACTCTGAGAGGAAGGGGTATCTATGGTCCACACTGTCAGGGTGTTGAGTTTACCAGGAGACAAAGACTGCAGGGACGAGAGGTTTTCTGATGACTAATACACTGTGTGTGGACCCCGCTGGCAATTCTGGTGTTGTGACCCGAATCGAGACGAACACCACGCTGCCCACTCCACCAACAACACGGCACAGCCGGACACATAACAGGGGACTTTACATCCCACAACACTGGATTCAGTGATGAAACCCGTGATTAATGTTGTTGTCCCACTGAAAACTCCATTAAGGTGCTTTTAAATGCCCGCGCTCCCCCACAGGTGACGTCACACAGCCCCCCCCACGTGCCTGACGTCACATCTGGGCTCCCCACACCGGGATCTGTCCTCACGTGCGCGGTGTCTTACGTCGCCCACGCGCTGCTATGCTCGACACAGTGAAATAGTGACAGGGTTGGGAGGTGAATGGTTGGGGCAACACGGGGCTGCAGAAGATGGAAATTAATTCCATAGAGGATGAACGAAGAGGTTAGAGAGTATTTGTTATAGAGAGTGCAATGAAGATTCACCTGACTGATCCCTGGGGTGGTGGGGTCATCATATGAAGAAAGATCAAATGTGACAACCCTTTCATTTAGAGAATCGAGGACTGAGAGGTGAACATATTGAAATGCACAACATCATTACCGGCTGAACCAGGGATCCCAGTCTCTGAAACAGGGATGGACTATCTGGGACTGAGATGAGGGGAAATGTCTCCACTCCGAGGGTGGTGAATGGAAAGAAACATGTGGATAAGAGCAGCCGCCATCTTGTTGATGGTTACAGGAGCCGAATGGCCACCTCCTGCTGTTTCTCCCTTGATGTTTCAGTGTTCCTGTCCACTGAGTCCGGAGGAATGTGAACAGAAATTAGTGTTTATAAACACAGAACTGATTTAAATGAAACGTGAACATTTCCTGTTTGGGTCTGAATTATGTTTTGGACCTGGATGGGAATTGAGCCGGTGACTCTGTGACCTGGAGGTGGAGGGAAAGGGATCGGGGAAGATATGGTGTGGAAAAATAATCATGTATCTGGGGTAAATATGGAATAATGTGGGGAATGCGGTGGATGGGTCGGGCAGTGTGTGAAGGGTGGGAAACGGAGTCAACGGTTCAGGTGGGAGACCCTCCACCCGTCACATGATCCCGTTTCCTGTTCATGTTTTTCTGCAGATCTGCCGCATCTGCGGGTCACTGCTCTACGTGTACGTGTAGCTTCATCTTTCCCCGTTCAGACAAGGCAGTGAGATCCAGGTCTGTCACGTCCTCTCGTTGTGGGTGGACAATGTTTCTTTTCTGCAATATTTTCTGCATGTTTCATTCCACTGTTTTGAGGTGCTAAAGTGCAGCCGATATTTCTGGGTGTCTGACCCGTTTTTGTGAGAATTTAGCCTTTTCTATTTATCTGCGCTTCTCATAAATGTGTAAAGATTAGTTCAGCTTCACTTCAGAATTTCCAAAGCAACACCCAGTCAGTCAAATAGTTCCACACAATTAAGATATTTTATTATATCTTTAATTTTTTTCTATTTTTGTACTATATATATGTATATTCTTATTTTAAATCACAATTGTTAAAAAACTATTGTTATGAATTAGGTTCTACTACTACCGCAGGGACAACAAATTTCATGACACATGCCGGTACTATTAAACCTGATTCTGATATTGATATGGGATACCCACTACCGGTCACCTGATCCCAGTTACCGCAGATCGTAATGTGAGATTGAAGCATTTTCCAGAAATTTGCTTTCCACAGAAATGACAACAGTTCAGTTTCCTTCTGCGGTTCCAGAGCAGAAGCTCAGTCTGTCTAATATTTCCACACAATTAAAATGGGAAATTTGTTTATCATCATCATGTACTGAGCTACAGTGGAAATCTTGCCTGATGTGCCATCGACACAGACAGATACATTACAACAGTATATTGAGCTGATATACCACAAAACAATAAAAGCATTAAGGCTGCAGAGAAAGTGCAGTGCAGATAGACATATGGTGCAGGGTCACGTCGAGTTACATTATGAGGTTGAGTCCATTTTATCATTCATTTGGCTTATAACTGCAGACAGGAAGCCATCCTTTAGCCTGGTGTTACGCACTTTAAGGCTTTTGTATCTCTTCCCCGATGGGGGTGCGGGTTTGCAGCAAAAATGTCCAGGTAATGAGGTTCTTTGAGTACATGGCCAGCTTTTCCAAGGGAGGGGAAGTGTAGGAAGAGTCCATGGAGTGGAGGCTTGTTTCTCTGATGTTCTCTGCTCTCCAAAGTTCTCTGCAGTTCCTTACAGTCATGGGCAGAGCAGTAGCCATACAAATGCGTGAAGTATCGACAAGGAGCTCAAAGACCTCGGCCTTCACCCTGTCTTGTGTAGCTGGATCCTGGACTTACTGTCAGATCCCCAGCAGGTAGTAAGGGTGGGCTCCATCTCCTCTGTCTCTCTGACCCTCAGCACACATAACCCATAGGGTTGTCTCTTTGGCCCTGTCTTTTAGTCTTTGTGCACCCATGACTTGTGTTGCCACCCACAGCTCCAATCTGCTACTTAAATTTGCTGACAGCACTACATTGATTGGCCTAACCCGAAATACTGATAACAATCAATCAAATGCCTTCTGACAAGGCTCGGTCCAAACAAACTTTTCACCCTTCTTCAGGAGATTGGTCAAAGGAAGAACAATAGCGGCAAAGTTCTTACAGAACTTATGATAATATCCATCCATTCCCAGAAACCTTCTAAGAGCCTTCTTAGCAGTCAGAATAGGAACTTGAGAAATTGCCTGGACTTTTGCCCGAACAGGAGCCAACTTGCTTTGACCAACATCATAGCCAAGACAGGTCACACTGGCATGGCCAAATTCACTCTTAGCCAAGTTAACTGTAAGGTTGTCCTAGGAAAACCTGTCAAATAGCTTTTCTACTGCAGAGATATGCTCTTCCCAAGTGCCACTCCCTGTAACTAAGTCATCAATATAGGTATCTGTGTGTTCTAACTCTCGAATTACAAAATCAATCATTCTCTGGGATGTTCCTGGAGCATTTTTGTATTAAGATATTGTATTCACACAAACCAGATGGAGTCACAAATGCAGAAATTTCTCTACCTCTGTCTGTCAATGGAACACACCAATACCCTTTCAACAGATCAATCTTTGTAAGAAATTAGCTTTTCCAGCCTTATCGATGCAATCATCCACCCTAGGGATAGGATAGGCATCTGTTTTTGTTACTGCATTTACCTTTCTATAATCAGTGCAAAATCTAACATGACCATCAGGTTTGGGCACAATAATGCAGGGTGACTCCAATCTCATTTTGAAGGCCTAATAATACCATTCTCCAGCATATACTCAATTCCCTGGTCAGCCAATTTACACTTTTCTACATTCATGCGATATGGGTGTTATTTAATCAGTTTGGCTTGACCAACATCTACATCATGTACTGCGACTGTGGTTTGCTTGGGAAGATCGGGAAATAAATATTTAAATTTCAGAATTAATTCCTTCAGCTGTTGTTGCTTTTGCTGCAGATGAGACAACTTGTTAGCAATGTTTTCTGGAACAACCGAGTTCATTAGCCTAACTGGGACCATGTTTGGCTTGTGACAAGTCTCAGACGAGTCAATTGTTTCATTCTCAGGGTTGCCAGCTTCATTTGTTTTGACAACAACACACACAGATGGTACCTGCTGTCAAAAAAGGCTTTATCATATTTATGTGTACCACCTGTGTTAGTTCAAGTCAGTTGGGTGTTTTACTAACATAATTCACATCATTACTTTGGGAGACTATTTCATACGGTCTATTGAATTTCGCCTGAAGTGGATTTGTCAACATAAGGCAAGCAGCTTATCTCCCACCTGGTATTTTCATTCGCAAGCCCGCTTATCAAACCAACACTTCATTTTTTCTTGAGAAATCTTTAAGTTTTGTCTCGCTAGACTACAGGCTTGGTGTAGTTTATTTTTGAACTTCAAATCATAGTCTAACGAGTTAACATCAATCCACCGTACCTTTTAACAAGGTCAAAGGTCACTCTGCGACCAAATACAAGTTCAAATGGAGTAAAGCCCAGTGATTCCTGTACTGACTCTCTTTCTGTGGACAAAAGCAAATGTATTCCTTCATCCCAGTCTTTTCCATTTTCAACACAATATGTCTTAATCATTGTTTTGAGGGTAGAATGAAATCTTTCTAAAGCCCCTTGTGATTCTGTATGGTACGCAGATGATGCAATTTGTTTTGCTCCCAGTTCAGAAACTACCTGCTGGAATAATCCAGATGTAAAACTACATCCTCGATCAGACTGGATTTCTTTAGGCAAATCAAATAACGTGAAAAACTTGGTAAGAGCCTTCGCCACAGTTTTAGCTTTAATATTTCTGAGAGGTATTGCCTCTGGGAATCTGGATGCAGTACACATAATGGTTAGCAGATACTGATGGCCAGCTTTAGTCTTTCGCAATGGGCCAACACAATCCACTATAACTTTGGAAAAGGGTTCACCGAATGCAGGTACAGGCCACTGGGGTGAGCTCATTCGGTTTACCCACAACTTGACAAGTGCCTTTTGGAAACTCTTATTCAGGGTAAACATAACTTTATGAGTTAAAGCAAACTAATCTGCTAATCTAGCAGATTCCTGCATAGTGGCAGCATCATTTCCATCTAAATACGTCTTTATGTCATCAGGGACGTACCTTCTGAATTCTTCAATTAAAACCAGCTCTCTCAAGCTGTTAAAATCATCATTTACATGTTCAGATGTGCACCAGCGGTCAAAACACACAAATGTCTCATAAGCAAATTCCGTATGTCTGGTTCACAGATTTCTTCAAATTTCTAAACTTTTGCCTGTCTGCTTCTGGGACCAACTCGTAAGCTTTGAGCACAGCCTGTTTCACTATGTCATAATGTGTGGTGCGTGGCCATGTGGTTAAGGTGTTGAACTAGCGATCTGAAAGTCATAAGTTCGAGCCTCAGCCGAGGCAGCGTGTGTGTCCCTGAGCAAAGCACTGAACCACACACTGCTCCTGCACATTTATAGCCCAGTGGCGATGATTGGGGCAGCATAAATAAATAAATAATAAGCTGCTTCAGGAACTGTCAAAGCAGAATAGGCTTGCTAAGCCTCCCTCTTAATTACAGTTTATAAGAGAATTTTCTTTCTGCTTTTCTGCCTCTCCAGCCTGAAACTGCCTCTGCCTTTCCGGAGCCTCCATCTTTAAGTTTTCTAACTTGTACTGGAGCTCAAGCTCACGAGGTTTACTTTCAGGAAACACCTCCAACTCCTCCACTTTAAACACACCATCGGATACATAATGTTCAGCTATTATCCTCTGCATCTGTGCCCTCCGCATTGTCAATTTCACCTTAGCAAGTATTAACGTTTTAGCAATACTCAATCCTTCTGGTGCCCTCCAATGCCTGAGAGGTTCACACTTCAAGATATCTATCAACATCCATTGCTGCTGGTTTTCCACACACAAATATATCAAAAGGGATTTCCCCAATGAAATCGATAATAAATCAATCCTTAAATTTGTTCATATCCCAGATGCAGGCCCCATTTTGTTACAAACCGTAACGCTTTAGAAATGAACCAGCAGCAACAGACTACCCCCAGTGGCCACACATTTTAATTCCATGTCCCATTCCCATTCTGATATATTTATTCATGGCCTCCTCTACTGTCAAAATTAATCCAAACTCAGGTTGGAAGAACAACACCTTATATACCGGCTGGGTAGCCTCCAACCTGATGGGATGAAAATTGACTTCTCTAACTTCCGTTAATGCCCGTCTTCCCCTTCTTACCCCATCACTGACATATTTAATTTTTTGCATGTTTTCCATGTCCCTCTGGTGCTTCCCCCCCACCTTTCTTTCTCCCGAGGTCTCCTGTCCAATGATCCTTTCCCTTCTCCAGCTCTGTATCACTTTTGCCAATCACCTTTCCAGCTCTTAGCTTCATCCCACCACCTCCAGTCTTCTCCTATCATTTCGCATTTCACCCTCCCCCCACTACTTTCAAATCTCTTAGTATCTTTCCGTTCAGTTAGTCCTGACGAAGGGTCTCAGCCTGAAACGTCGGCAGTTCTCCTTATAGATGTTGCCTGGCCTGCTGTGTTCCACAAGCATTTTGTGTGTGTTGTTTGAATTTCCAGCAGCTGCAGATTTCCTCGTCAGTGTTATGTGTATAAATATAACTCCCAAACTATTGAGCTCGGGGGAAAAAAGGCTTGGAGTCTTGAGATGGTAAAGTATGAAAGTTCAGTTCAACCACAGAATAGGTGATGAGAGAGAGATAATTGTAATCCAGGGTAAATGTTGAGAGAAGGCAATTATGTCGTATTCCACAGGTTCCATGGTGGTAAAACGAGCCCAACAGTCGCTGTAGATTTTATCTGTCATCCTTCCAAATCCACATACTAATAATCACCCGAAGTGACTTGTCATAATTGGTATCGTCTTAATGAACTACCACACCACAGCCAGGCAAGGGTTAACACATAAGTGGTCTCCACAGGATGCGCCAAATCATATCCACTCCTATGGATCCAATGAGGTGACAACCACACATTTGATGTACGGTGAATCGATAATTAGCCCACCTTTGTGGGCAAAGGAAAGTTCCAAACAGTGACCCTTGGCCACTAGTTCCCTGATTTCGATTCTCCCATTTTTCCTCCTTCGTCTCCGTCTGACTCTGAGTGTCTGTGTCCTCGGTTAAAACTAAACAAGCTGCACGCGATGTAAACAAGCTGCAAGTCAGACTGATTTGCCTTCTTAATCTCTCTCTCTCTCTCTTAAAATGACAGTCCACAGCAAACAAAACCTAGGGATTCATAACAATGGCCACTCCCCATTGTGAGCTGACAGGTGTGCCAGCAGGTGGGATGACTGAGTGAATCCTTTCCCACATTCTCAGCAGGTGAACGGCCTCTCTCTAGTGTGAACTCGCTTATGACTCTGTAGGGTGAATGACCGAGTGAATCCCTTACCACAGTCTGAGCAGGTGAACGGCTTCTCCCCAGTGTGAACTCGCTGATGTATCAGTAGGGTAGATGACTGAGTGAATCCTTTCCCACAGACTGAGCAGGTGAACGGCCTCTCCCCAGTGTGAACTCGCTGATGTACCAGTAGGGTACATGACCGAGTGAATCCTTTCCCACATTCTGAGCAGGTGAATGGCTTCTCCCCAGTGTGAACTCGCTGATGTCTCTGTAGGCTGAATAAATTATTGAATCTCTGCCCACAAACTGAGCAGGTGAACGGCTTCTCCCCAGTGTGAACTCGCTGATGTACCAGTAGGGTAGATGACAGAGTGAATCCTTTCCAACAGACTGAGCAGGTGAATGGCTTCTCCCCAGTGTGAACTTGCTGGTGTCTCTGTAGGTTGGATAACTGAGTGAATCTCTTCCCACAGACTGAGCAGGTGAATGGCCTCTCCCCTGTATGAGCCTGCTGATGTCTCTGTAGGATGCCTGAGTGAGTGAATCCCTTCCCACATTCTGAGCAGGTGAACGGCTTCTCCCCAGTGTGAACTCGCTGATGTATCATTAGGGTAGATGACAGAGTGAATCCTTTCCCACAGACTGAGCAGGTGAATGGCTTCTCCCCAGTGTGAACTCGCTGATGTCTCTGTAGGCTGAATAAATTATTGAATCTCTGCCCACAAACTGAGCAGGTGAACGGCTTCTCCCCAGTGTGAACTCGCTGATGTACCAGTAGGGTAGATGACAGAGTGAATCCTTTCCAACAGACTGAGCAGGTGAATGGCTTCTCCCCAGTGTGAACTTGCTGGTGTCTCTGTAGGTTGGATGACTGAGTGAATCTCTTCCCACAGACTGAGTAGGTGAATGGCCTCTCCCCTGTATGAGCTTGCTGATGTCTCTGTAGGATGCCTGAGTGAGTGAATCCCTTCCCACATTCTGAGCAGGTGAACGGCTTCTCCCCAGTGTGAACTCGCTGATGTATCATTAGGGTAGATGACAGAGTGAATCCTTTCCCACAGACTGAGCAGGTGAATGGCTTCTCCCCAGTGTGAACTTGCTGGTGTCTCTGTAGGTTGGATGACTGAGTGAATCTCTTCCCACATTCTGAGCAGGTGAACGGCTTCTCCCCAGTGTGAACTCGCTGATGTATCATTAGGTTAGATGACAGAGTGAATCCTTTCCCACAGACTGAGCAGGTGAACGGCTTCTCCCCAGTGTGAACTTGCTGATGTCTCTGTAGGGTAGATAACTGAGTGAATCCCTTCCCACATTCTGAGCAGGTGAACGGCCTCTCCCCAGTGTGAACTCGCTGATGACACCGTAGGTTGGATGACTGAGTGAATCCCTTCCCACATTCTAAGCAGGTGAACGGCTTCTCCCGAGTGTGAACTCGCTGATGACTCTGTAGGTGGGATGACTGAGTGAATCCCTTCCCACAGACTGAGCAGGTGAACGGCTTCTCCCGAGTGTGAACCCGCTGGTGAGCCATTAGGTCAGATGACTGTGTGAATCCTTTCCCAGAAATTCAACAGATGACCAGCCTCTGCCCAGTGTGGTGTGAACTGATTGGTGTGTCCACAGGTGGGAAGACCGACTGAACCCCTTCTCACACACAGAACAGGTGAATGGCCTTGCCCAGTGTGAACTTGCTGATGTACCTTCAATTGTGATAACCGAGAGAATCCATTCCCACTGTCTGAGCAGGCGAAAGGCCTTTCTCCTGTGTAAATTACAGGCGTGCCAGTTGGTCAAATGACCGAGTGAATCCCTCCCCACAGTCTGAGCAGGAAGGATGGTCAATTGGATCCCTTGCTCCACTTCTTAAATATCTAGACAGAGACAACAAAACTGCTGTGCTGTGTTTGAGCTTCCTGGAGACGAATTCCTTCTCATTTTTAACCTGTAAAAAGATTTACAAAATCCATCAATGGGTGTAGGACAACATTTCAGATGAGAATACTTGAGTTACCAAGGTTTGATCTGGTATCACACTGTTACAGTGAGGTTCAACCCAAGTTGGACAGAGAAATCATCTCCTGACTGGGCAGAGTGCTGGTATCTGGAATGACCATCAATTCCCTGATGCTCTTCCTGTTTCTATAAGAATGGGGCATTTCTGCCGTCTCCAATCTATGCCTTGGCTCAGTTTGACTCTCTCCATTGGTATTATTCCCTGTTCCTGCTGAGCTGCATGGGTTCCTCGCCCCACAGTAACTGAAACAGTCGCATACAATTAGTCTTTCTTGACATGCATCTGGGATTTTCTTTTATGTATTATTAACTTAAAGCGCCATCGTTTTAATGCCATATAAAAATTTCCTGTTGAGGTGAATGGTTGGTCCACACAGCTGTTAAAAAGACAGAGTGAATTTTTGTAATATTTCACATTCTTGTAGAAAATTACAACACAGAAACATGCCCTTTGGGCCACCTAGTCTGTGCTGAACTATTTAATCTGCCCACTCCCATACCCCTACCATGCAGGTACCTACATGAACCTCTGAAATGTTGAAATCGAGCTCGCATGCACCAATTGTGCTGGCTGCTCATTCCACACCCGGATGACCGTCTGTGTGAATAAGTTTCCCTTCATGTTCCCCTTAACATTTCACCTTTCACCCTTAACCCATGGCCTCTGGTTGTACTCACCCCATCAATCAAATCTCCCCTCAATCTCCTAGTCCAAGGAATAAAGTGCTGACCTCTTCAATCTTTCCTTATAACCCAAGTCCTCCAGACCTGGCAACATCCTTGTGAATTTTCTCTGAAATATCTGAATCTCTTTTAAATCTTTCCTGTAGGTAGGTGACCAAAACTGCACTCAGTACTCCAAATTAGGCCTCACCAATGTCTTCTACAAATCAACATAACATCCATCAATTGTTGTCAGTACTTTTGTTCATGAAGGCCATTGGGCTAAAATCTTCCCTTCCGTCTCTATCTAACTGTGATACCACTTTCAGTGAATTAAGGACTTTCTTCTACAAGAGGTCCCTTTCTTCTACAACACTCCTCCGTGCCCGACCAGTCACTGTGAAAGACCTCCCTTGGTAGGTCAGACCAAAGTGCAACAACTCACACTTGTCTGCATTAAATTCCTTTTTCCATTTCTCAAACCATTTTGCCAGCTGGTCCAGATCGCACTGCAAGTTTAAATGCTTTTTTGGCATTGACTAGATGGGACAAATAGCCTGTTTCTTTAATGAACATGTCCATGTTTCTATGGCAGAGAAGCTGGCCAAACTTGTTTGGAAGGGAAAGGGTAGGAGTGACAATTGAGCAGCAGTGGCTGGAGTTTCTGGAGCAATTCGGGACCTGAGTGATGCTACAGAAGTGGAAGCATTAGAAAGACAGGAGGACACAACTGTGGCTAAAATGAGAAGCCAAAGCCAACATAAATGTCAAAGAGAGGGCAAACAAAAGAACAAAAACTATTGGGAAGCTTTGAGAAACCAAAAGAAGACAACAAAAAAATTCAGATGAGTTCAGTGCGTGGAATCATGATTTATAGTCATTAATGGATCTCAGTAGCACCCAACAGTCTGAGGCATTTAGAGGAACAAAATATACGAGGCTTCAATTTCTCTTCAAAAGCAAGGTTCCCTGGACCAGTTACCTTTCAACTTTCATTTTGGCAGGCACATACAAACTCTGCATCCTCAAAAATTCACTTCTGAAGGCCTCCCACTTACAGGTACTCCTTTGCCAGGAATCAACCTGTCCCAAACCACACTTGTCAGATCCTTTCTGATACCTTCAAAATTGACCTTTCTCCAATTTAGAATCTGAACCCGTGGTCCAGACCTCTCTTTTTCCATATTTACTTTGAATCTCATGGCATTATGATCACTAATTTCTGTCACCAGCCCTGATCATTTCCTAACAGCTTATTGCACACTTCTACATCGGGAACTCTACATCCTGATTAAGGGCACATTTGACAAACTTTACCCCATCTAGTCCTTTTACATTATGGGAGTTCCAGTCAATATATGTAAAGTTAAAATCACTTACTGAATCAACCTTTGTTTATTGACATGGCTTACAATCTACCTACAACTTTGTTCCTCTAAATCCCTCAGACTGTTGGGTGTAAACAAGTCCCAATAATGGCTACAATATCATAATTCCCTGTCCTGAGCTCATCTGGCTTTCCTACGATGCTTCTTGCATTGTGATATACACAGCTCAGCACATTCATCGCACCATGCTCAGCCATTTGATTGCTGACACTATCTGAGGTCTGAACAACATTTGACTGGTGTAAAGAAAACAAACTCCCCCTCATTGTCACAAAAACAAAGGAGCTGATTGTGGACTGCAGGAGGACTGGAGACGGGCTAACCCCTGTTGACATCAAAGGATCTGGGGCTGAGAGGGTGAACAGCTTTAAGATCCTCGGCATAAACATCACCAAGCATCTCACATGGTCTGTACATACCGGCTGTGTTGTGAAAAGAGCACAGCGGCACCTCTTTCACCTCAAATAGTTGAAGAAGTTGGGAATGGGGCCCGAAATCCTGGTTACTTTCTACAGGGACACAATTGAGAGCATCCTGACTGGCTGCATCACTGTCTGGTATGGGACCTGTACTTCCCTTAATCTCAGGAAACTGCAGAGATTGCTGCAGGACAGCCCAGCGCATCTGTAGTTGTGAACTTCCCACTATTCAGGACATTTACAGAGACAGGTGTGGAAAAAGGGCCCAAAAGATATTGGGGACCAAATTCACCACAACCACAGACTGTTCCTACTGCCACCATCCAGGAAACGGTACCACAGCAAAAGGACCAACAGGCTCCAGGACATCATCTTCTACCAGGCCATCAGACTGATTAATTCATGCAGATACAATTGCATATCTATGTTATACTGCCTGTTCTATGCACAAACTATTTATTATAAATTACTATAAATTACACATTGCACATTTAGATGGAGATGTAACGTAAAGACTTCTACTCCTCATGTGCATGAGGGATGTATGTAAGAAAATCAATTCAATTCAAATCACCCTCTCCACTATCTGTCCTGTCATTCTGGCTCCCATTCCCCCTGCAAATCATTTTAACCACATCAGCACCCCCCTCCACCAGACTTGCTCTCGCAGCTCTTACCACTAGGATATTAGTCCCCTTCCTGTTCTGTTCCCCTAACTAATGAATCCCGTATCACTCCTTTGACTTTCCTCTCCAAGGTAATCCCCCCCCCCAATACTTTCTAAAGTGTTCCACCTGTTGTTGTGTGGGATAGCAACAAGAGTACTCTGTGCTGGCTATTTAACCGCATTTCCCTTCCTGACTCTCACCCAGTTTCCTGTGTCCTGCACCTTGGGTGTAACTCACCTCTCTTCATGTCATATCTATCACCCCCTCCAACTGGTGGATGATCCGGAATGTTGGAACGCATGGACAGAGTGCATGTGGCAAAGTTATTTCTCTCTCGCGTCCGACTTTCTGTCCCCGCGTCTCTCACTTCGGCTCTCTCTCCCAGTCCTCCTTCCTACTAGTATCTTCACCCCCTTCGAGTAACTCTATCGAAAGTCTCACCACACCCGTGTCTGTTCTCTTAGTATTTCTCATATCCCCACGATGGGGGATACCACCATGGCTTTCAACAACCTAAGAAAATTTCGAATGTTGAAAGGCATGGACAGAGTGGATGTGGTAAAGTTGTTTCCCATGGTGGAGGAGTAAAGTACGAGAGGACATGACTTGAAGATTGCAGGGCATCCATTCAGAACAGAGATGAGATTATTTTTTTTAGTCAGAGGGTGGTAAATCTATGGAATTTGTTGCAAAAGGCGGCAGTGGATGCCATGTCATTGGGTGTATTTAAGGCAGAAATTGATAGTTATCTAAATAGTACATCAAAGGTTATGGTGAGAAGGCGCGGGAATATGACTAAAGGGGAGATTGGATCAGCTCATGAGAAATGGCGGAGCACACTCGATGGGCCGAATGGCCGACTTCAGCTCCTTTGCCTTATGCTTTTATGGTCTTAAGAGTGGACTCTGGGTGATATGCAGATGACACAATGTGCTTAGCTCCCAACTCACCAACCATCTGCTGGAATGTTCTCGAAGTAAAGTTACCACCCTTGTCAGACTGAATTTCTTTTTTCAGACCTACCATTGTGAAAAGCTTGATGAGTGCTTTTAACACAGTCTTGTTTCAGGGAACCTAGACGCAGCACACAAAATTGTTACCAATACTGATAACCAGCTGCAGTCTTTGGCAATGGGCTAACACAATCCACTATGACCCTAGAAAAAGGTTCACCAAAAGCAAGTTTCCATCTAAGTGGTGCTGCTTGAATAACCTGATTAGGTTTCCCCACAACCTGGCAGGTATGGCAGGTGCTGCAAAAACTCACATCAGCCTTTCTTAAATTAGGCCAGTAGAATTACTTAATAGTCCTGTTCACTGTCTTTCACACCCCAAAATGTCCACCTAAAGGCATACTATCAGACATATTTAAAATTTCAGCCCTGCAAACGTTCGGGACCACGACCGAATGTTCAATGGTCCAGTCCTCAATTGTAGGCACAATAGCTGGTCTACTCTGCTTTATTAACACCCCATCCTTAGGTAATATCTTACTGACTCTCTCTGAACCTCCTTTTCTGTGAGAGATGTCTCCTCCAACGAAGCAAGCTCTGAATATTGGCTTTGTTCTGCTATAAATTCATCCCTGGACAAGGACAAAACTTTCTCATCCTCCATACTACCCAACTCTGCCTTTTTAGCTTTCTGCAAAGCCACAGGGTCTGGCACTGCCAGAAATTCTTCAACATCCATTTCTGCTGTTATCCACTCACAAACCATTCAAAGGAAGATAATCACTCAATCAACAAGACCCCCAAATTTTCAGAATATCTGCCACAAATATTGTTCATGTCCCGGACGAACCCCCAATTTTGTTATGTACACCGTAACGGGTTAAAATGGACCAGCAGAATTGAAAACACCTGGAGTCTGAGTCTTTCGTTATAAATACTATTTTATTAGTAACTACGTGATAAAGTAATATAAAACAAGATAAGGCAAACAGGTTAGTAGAGTGTATGCATATATAAGTGAGTAAATAAGTTTCCCAAGCTTCTCCCAGCTCAGGTGATAAATGATACAGTCTTACGATGGTATAGGTATGAAGTCAGTTCAGTTCTGGATATTGAATTGAGTAGATTGAAGAAAGGGGGGAGGGGGAAGAGAGAGATGTTTTGTCTTGCCAGTTCCGATGTCGTGGAATCTTCTATGTCGTCCTCCTGCACCCGAAACTTATTAAAGTCACCGACTGTGACCACACAAAAGAGGATGCCTTTTCCATGTGGTACTATATCAGCCCAGGCAAGGGTTAAAGAACACACAAAAAAACGCAGTTGGACCGCAACAGGCCAGGCAGCATCTATAGGGAGGAGCGCAGTTGACGTTTCGGGCCGAGACCCTTCGTCAAGACTAACTGGCAGGAAATATATTAAGAGATTTGAAAGTAGGAGGGGGAGCGGAAATGCGAAATGATAGGAGAAGACCGGAAGGGGTGGGGTGACGTTCAGAGCCGGAAAGGTGATTGGCCAAAGGGATACAGAGCAAGAGAAGGGAAATGATCATGGGACGGGAGGCCCATGGAGAAAATACGGGAGAGGGGAGCAGCAGAGGCAGTTGGAGTACAGGCAGAGTGAATGGCAGAAAGAGAGAAAAAAAAGGTGGGGGGAAAAGATAAATATATCAGGGATGTGGTAAGAAGGGGAAGAGGGGCATTAAAGGAACTTAGAGAAGTCAATGTTCATACGACCAGGTTGGACGCTACCCAGCCGGTATATAAGGTGTTGTTCCTCCAACCTGAGTATGGCTTCATCTTGACAGTAGAGGAGGCCATGCCTAGACATATCAGAATGGAACTCGGACGTGGAATTAAAATCGTGGCCACTGCGAGATCCTGCTTTTTCTGGCGGACTGAGCGTAGGTGTTCACCGAAACGGTCTCCCTGTCTGCGTCGGGCCTCACCCATATATAAAAGACCACACCGGGAGCACCGGACGCAGTATACCACACCAGCCGACTCACAGGTGAAGCGTCGCCTCACCTGGAAGGACTGTCTGGTGCCCTGAATGGTGGTGAGGGAGGAAGTGTAAGGGCAGGTGTAGCACTTGTTCCGCTTACAAGGATAAGTGCCAGGAGGGAGATCGGTGGAAAGGGATGGGGAGGAAGAATGGACAAGGGAGTTGCATAGGGAGCGATACCTGCGGAAAGCAGAAAGAGTGGTCGGAAAGTGTTAAGCACACTGTTAGCTTTCCACCAGTCACCCCTTTGTTCACACTGTGAGCAAAAACCCCACCTTTGTCGTGGGCACACAAATCTCAATCAGTGTCAGTTTCATCAGTGTGTCTGGTGTGTATCGTGTGTCTGATTACAAAGCCAGTTGAACTTGTATGTATTCCACAAGGGCTGAATACCAGCTGTCCGTCATATAGCTCCACTTTGCCGTTTCCAAGGCAATTCACAGGCTTTCGCTGCTCTCTCTCTGTCGCTGAAATAGCACACAAGCTGCCCGCTGTCTCTCTCTCTCTCTCTCTCTCTCTCTCTCTCTCTCTCTCTCTCTCTCTCTCTCTCTCTCCAGTCCATATTTAATAATCCAGATCTCGTCACACATCCCTCACAGATGTCGTGAAGATTTTTTTTGTGGCAACAGTGTAATGCAATGCAGAAAATTACAGTGCAAAAGTCTTGGGCACTGTAGATGTACATGTGTTCCTAAACTTTTGCACAACACTATCTTCAGTGAAATGAACAAGGAGTTCTGCAACAGATGGTATGGCCTCCGCAGAAGCCTGATCTCAATATCATCGAGACTGTCTGGGATTACCTGCAGGACAGAAGGAAGTGAGACAGCCAACATCTGCAGAAGAACTCTGGCAAGATGTTTGGAACAACTTTCCAGCCAAGTTTCTTTTGAAACTACACAACAGTGTACCTAAGAGAATTGATGCAGTTTCAAAGGAAAAGAGTGGTCACACCAAATATTGATTTGATTTAGCCTTTTACTGTTTACTACTCATTGAAGTAATATTTTGATATTTAGAAACTTTTCATTATTTTTGAAAGTATCTTCACTTTACAGATCTTTTTACATGTGCCTAAGACTTACACAGCACTGTATTTGTCTTGATAACATCAGTCCTTCGTGCCATGACCTGAGCCTAATGCTTTTGTTTTCTGGATAACATGAAGCTCTCTGCTTTTGGTTTGGCGACAGTTTACAGACAGAATGGCCGGGAGAGGTTATTACGGTAAGTAAAATGTGCGGCACTTTACCATATGTTGCCCCAGAACTACTGAAGAGGAAGGAGTTCCATGTAGAACCTGCGGATGTCTGGTCCTGTGAGATTGTGTTTGTTGCCATGCTGGCTGGAGCTTGGTTCAATTTTTAAAATATGAGGAGTGATTCAACTGAATTATGAATTTTATCCTGCCAAATTGTCTTTTCCTCCCTCTTCATTCATTTCTTCCTTTCTAATCTGTTTCTGCTCTCTGGCTTTTGCCTTGTAATCAACTTGCACCAAATCTGTATGTTTTCCGGCAGTATTATTCTATTGTCTGCATACAAGCTATAAGCATAGTGGTCAATGATAAATAAAATGTTTAAACCAGTGGTTAATTAACTAAACTGCTATGTCTGGAATGTAGATTGCTTTTGTCTTCTACTTGTAAGGATTTTCAGAGTTGAATTTTCAGAACCAGTTTTAATTTGACTCCAATTGCTGTACTTTAGAACAAGTAGTGTAACAACAGCTGTTTGCCACTCGAGGGCGCTGGAGTTACATGTGTAGTGTAGCATCAAATAAATTGCAGTAAAACTAATAATCCGTCATACTTGGTGCTGGACTAACAAATTTCCCGACTATTCGGTGGTATTTGTGTTGTTAACTCAAACCGCTTTTAGATTTTTACTTTTATTAGATGTTACACAGTAATTTTTCAAGTCCCTTGATTATCTATTGTTATTTGAAATTTTTTATATCTACTGCCCTGGAGTGGTACCCAAAGTAGTTATATGGAATCGAACATTTCCAATTATTAATTCTCCAATCTCATTCATTATGAAGCCAACTCTGCTTCCTTGTTTATACTTGTAGAAAATCTTAACTGTTCTTAATATTTGCTGTTTTTTTGTGTTTAATATTCACCTTCTTTATAACTCTTCTAGTCACCCTTTGCTGTTTTCTAATCTGTTTCCAATCTTGAAAGATTGCTTAATTTCATACTCTCTTTTCTTGGTTAGCGGCTGATACTCTCTCGCTTTCTCGAATGCATCTTCTTAGATTTAAAATGGCTATTTTATTCTTTACTCAATTATTTCAGGCCAATTTAGCCAACAGTGTCCTTATGCCACTGTCAGGGCACCTTCTTAAACTTAGTGTGCTGTTAGTTTTGGCCTGCGTTTCTCACCGTCAAATCCTAGCATGCAATGATCACTTTTTCCTGGAGCAATTTTTAGTTATGCATACCATATCTATATTAATATGTTCTAACAGAAAAAAAAATATTATTCTTCCAGTTCCTTTCGTCCATCCTTGGGGAGCAATGATTTTTTTTTTTGCGGGACCAGCCGCAGATTAGTGTTTCAGTAACCCTATTCCTTTAACACTATTGATGTGACAGCAGAATACTAAATTGTAGATCACAGAAAGTTACATAACTGGCACTGTAATATTCTGGCTTCTTTGCAATTTTCCCCATGTGGTTTGGAAACTTTAAAGTTTGGCTGTTTTCAAGGCTGAGGTTTTTCAAATTTAATTTAATTGATTTCATTTAAATGGCAGTGTCGCTGTGATTGGATGGGGAAACTGTTCTTAAGCGCCAGGTCACGTCTCCTGGGCAGAATGGACTAGCCACAGGTCTTTACGATGCATGCTTTTGTGCTACAGAGTTACCCTGGGTAGCCTGCTGAGAGTAACCAAGTGTACTGCGATTGGAATGAAAATAAACTATATTTGACACCATGTAAGAAGATTGAACCTTTCCTATTGAGTAAGGAAATAATTTGGAAACTGCATTTTGGCTAGTGCAGCATTGAGTATAGTGAAGTAATTTGGTGTTGTTTTATAATTTTGGACAGTTTTGGAGCGATAAAAGGTAGTTAGGACCACACAGGTAAATCTTTATCCACGACATTGATGACGTCCTGTGGTGCTCGCCAGATTTATCAACTTTTCCACCAACATACACACTTCTTTCAAATTTGCTTGGTCCTCTTTCATCATCTCGCTCCCCTTTCTTGATCTCTCTTTCTTTCTCTGCAGAAACAAATTATCCTCTGGCCTCTTTACCAAACCTATTGACTCCCACAGTTACCTTGTCCACAACAGTTATTTTCTCTGACATTAAATGTAGCTATTGAAACTCTTCTCACACTGTAACTTTCCAGAATGCTTTCCCTTCTCTCAGTTCCTCTGTCTCTGCTGTATCTGAATTTATGAGGATTTTTTTTTTAAATTCCAGGACATCCAAGATATTCTTTTTTTTCATCAATAAAGGGGTTTCCTGTCCACTGCGATCAATACAGGACTCACCTGTATCTACACCATTTCCTGCACTTCTGCCCTCACCCCATCTCCGCTCCACCACATAAAAAGAATAGGGTTATCTTGTCGACATCTACCATCCACTGAGGCTCTGCATCCACCATATTCTCTGCACTATCTCCACCAGGATCTCACCACCAGGCACATCTTCCTCTCCCCGTCTGTCTCCATTTATCACTGGGATCACTCTCGCTTGTCCATCAAACACCCTGCAACCACAGTATGTGTTACATCTATTCTTGCACCTCCTCCTTATCACTCTCCCTCGCAGTGTAGCCTCCTCTACATCGGAGAGACCCAACTCAATTTGGGAGATCACTAACTGAAGCACCTTCACTCTTTCTGCTGCAATAACCAGTACATCTTGGTGGCCGGTGATTTTAATACCGCTCCCCATTCCCATACTGACAAGCTGCCCATGGCTTTTCTACTGTGAAGTTGAGGCTAGACACAGGTTAGGGGATTAACACCTCAATTCCATGTTGGTAGAAGGAGTCCATGTGTTGGAGAACTTTGAAAGCCTTCTTTGATTCACCGGTTCTCTGGTGGGAAGCCATCAAGGAGAACATCAAGAGGTTCTTCATCCGCAAGGGTATCCACAAAGAAAGGCAGGGGCAGAGGGAACTGCGAAATCTCCAGACGGTTGCTGCAACTCCTCCTTCTGCAGTCGAAGGGGTGGATATCAGGGAGGATCTACGGGAGGTGAAGGGCCGGCAAGCCCATCACCTCGCCGCCGAATCCGCCAAGATCATCTTCCGATCAACGGTCCAAACCGTGGAGCAGGACGAGACGTGCTCAAGCTTCTTCTTCCAAAAGGTGCACAGGGGGAGCTCTGTGATCCACAACCTTAAGGAAGAGGACGGCTCTGTCGCATCCTCGCAGACAGACATACTGAGGATCTGCGGGTCCTTCTATCATGGTCTGTATAATGAAAAGGCCACAGAATCCACAGCCTCCCGCAACTTCCTGTCGTTTATCGCGTAGGTCTTAGACGACGGCAAGCGGGAGAGTCTGGAGCAGCCACTAACGAGCTGGCAGGTTCTATCCGTTCCTTTTGTCGAATATAACTCCCGCAGGCGACGGCTTACTGGTCGAGTTGTATTCGGCTCTGTGGAACCGGATGGGCCCCGACCTGTTGGAAGTGTACAACGCTACGCTCCTGGCAGGCTGCATGTCAGAATCCATGAGGAAGGGCATTTTCACCCTCATCTACAAGCAGAAGGGGGAGAGGGAGGACATTAGGAACTGGAGGCCTATCTCTCACCTGAATGTGAACTACAAGATCCTATCCAAGGCTATCTCCAACAGGGTCAAGTCTGCTCTGAGACAAGTGATCCACCCGGCCCAAACCTGTGCTGTACCGGGCAGGAAGATCTCGGTGAGCCTCGTGCTGCTGAGGGACACCATAACCTACGTGCAGGACAGGAAGGAGGAGGGGTGGGTGGGGGGGGGGTTGGACTCTTGCCTGGTCAGCATGGACCAGGAGACAGCCTTTGACAGGATATCGCACAGGTACATGGCGGACGTACTCTCCGAAATGGGATTTGGGGAGGGAATCCGGAATTGAACCAGACTGCACTACACATATACCTGTAGAGCAGTCAGGTCAACGGGTGGAAAACAGACAGGTCTGGAGTCAGGGAGGGCTGCACTCTCTCCCCTGTCTTATTTGATGGCTGCATTGAGCCATTTGCCGAAGCCACCAGGAGGGATGAGGGCATAAGAGGGGTGACGCTGCCCGGCAGTGGAGGGACCCAGGTCAAAACCTCCCTGTACATAGACAACGTCACCGGCTTCTGCTGAGTTTAGTTCGCAGGCTAATCAGCATCTGCGAACAGTTTGAGCTGGCGTCGGGGGCCAAGGTCAACCGCACGAAGAGCGAAGCCATGCTCTTTGGCAACTGGCCCGACCGATCCACGTCCACTTCGCCATCAGGTCTGATCACGTGAAGGTTTTTGGGGATCTAGTTCGGAGGGACCGAGGTGTGCAGGAAGAACTGGCGGGAGCGAACTGCCAAGGTGAAACAGAAATTGTGACTGTGGGGAGGGCGCTCTCTATCGATAGCAGACAAGAACCTGGTCACCAGGTGTGAGGTGCTCAGGGCTGCTGCACTTGGCGCAGGTGTGGCCAGTGCCCCGCTCCTGCAGCTCGGAAATCTCCCGAGCAGTCTTCTGATTTGTCTGGGGATCCAAGATGGAGCGGGTCAGACGGGCCGTCATGCACAAGTCCCTGGACAACGGGGGCAAAATCGTCCCCAGTGTAGCCCTCACCCTGATGGCCAGCTTCGTGTGTGGCTGCATCAGGTTGTGTGTGGATCCCAGATGCGTGGGCACGAAGTACCACTATGTGCCCAGGTTCTACCTGTCGCCCTGGCTATGAAGGATGTGTCTGGCCCCACTCCCGCGCAACGCCCCAGTCAGATGGTCGTTGCCGCCAAACCTGTCCTCCGTAGAGAAGTTCTTCCAGGTCATCGCCTTTGACCACAAGGCCATCAGGCAATGGTCAGCACGTAATGTCCTGCAGGCAGCTGCAGGAGAAGGACGTGATGGACTCAGTGGGGTGGTTCCCTGAGCAGACAGTCCAGTACATCTGGAAAAATGCCTCATCGCCAGACCTCACCAACAGGCACCAAGACCTCGCCTGGCTGGCGGTGGGAGGGTCCCTCCCAGTCCGATCCCTCCTGTACACCCGGGACGTCGCCTCCACAACCTGCTACTCACTGGACGACTGCAGTGAGGAGTAGTCAGTGACCCTCCTCTTTGCACACAGTGGGTTCGCGGAGAAGGTGTGGAGATTCATGCCCAACAGCTGGGTAACTGAGGACTCCCTGATCTACGAGCTGTTCCCAGGGACGCACACGGAGATTAACAACCGGTGCTGCTGGCAGATCATCAATTCGGTGAAAGACACTCTTCGGTCGGCCCGAAACTTAATGGTCTACCAGCACATAGAGATGTCCGTGGAAGAATGCTGCCGACTGCACATTCTCGCCTGCGGGAATACGTGCTGAGGGACGCACTGATACTTGGTTCAGCCACCGCAAGGGCCCTTTGGGGAAGGACCATGGCTTAGGGTTCTTCTCCCGCGGGAGTGGGAGGGGTCGGGTGGTGGGGAGTATACAATAGTGTGACGATTAAACAACAGAGTGCCACGTGAGTGGCCGAAAGAGTGAAAATATATAGAATATTCCAGCATTGCAAGATGGCGGCGCGACGCAGTGCGCAGCGGCCACTCCAGGAATGAATATCTGTTATCTGTAAGTAGGGGCCGTGTACAATCCTGATTTGATGAAGACGGACGTGTGAAGCACGGAAGAACATCTGGTGGAACTTTTGAAATGCCTGTTTCGCTGCCACTGCTACTGTACGTTCGGAGAAATCTCCGGGAGGAAGGCCCCGAATCCGTTGCTTGGCGGCCGGTGCCAGGGTCGAAGCGCTCGGCAGAGATGGTGCTCGGTGTCGGGGGGCCGGTCGGAGGCTCGAAGTTTTCAGACGGACTCGGAGTTGGATGTGATCGGAGCTCCCAAAGTGCTGTATCGGCAAGCTGCGGCACTGGAGGTTCCTGGCAGGAAGAGTTTTTCTTCCTCTTACCGTATGCGTGAGATGATGGGCTGTCGGGACTTTGGGACTTCCTTTTAAACCGTGCATGGACTCTTCTTTATCAGATTACGGTATTGCGTTGCACTGTTGAAACTATGTGTTATAATTATGTGGTCTTTGTCAGTTAGTCTTTTATCAATTATGGTTTTGTCTGCACTTTTGAAACTATATGTTAACTATATGTATATATGGTTTTCTGTATGTCTTGTAGCTTTAGTTTTGTCTGATGGGTTTCTAGTTCCTTTCCGGGGAACGCGCTAGACGGTAGCACGATATCGATATGCAGCAGGCTCTCCGGACTCTGGATTGGGGATTACCAAACGTTATGTAGTTTTTCTTGTGTGGTCCGTTTTGTGCTTTTTTTAGTGACATCATTCAGGAGAACTTTGTTTTATATTTAATTGCATTGTATTTGTGGTTTCTAAATGATAATAAACTGAATCTGAATCTGAATATAGTGGAAACATCTTTAAAGGATTGAAAAGCATCGAATGGTTTATTGTAAACAAATTTTATTTTTGAATAAAGTATATTTTGATTTTAAAAATTCTCACGCCACAGAGCACGAGAGGACGAGGTGGACAGCGCGGAGGCAGGGATCTTCATTTTTGTCTGACTCTGGGAGCGTGTGACGCAACGATGTGGAGGGAGATTCACTCTGTGTCTGACCCCGGGAGTGCGTAATGGGACGGTGCAGAGGGAGATTCACTCTGAGTCTGATTCCCTGAGTGTGTGACGGGACAGTGTGGAGGGAGGTTCAGATTGTGTCTGAACCCAGGATTGTGTGGTGGGACGGTGCGAAGGGAGATTTACTCTGTGTCTGACCCCGTGAGTGTGTACAGGACGATGCGGAGGGAGATTCACTCTTTGTCTGACCCCGGGAGTGTGTGATGCGACGGCGTAGAGGGAACTTCTCTCCCTGTTTAACGCCGGTATTAAATCCTCCATTCCTCTCCTACTCGGGACCACTGTGGACTCACGTCTGATATTGTTAATTTTTACTGTATTCAGAGGACCGGAGAGGGTCAGTTAGCCAGAAGGAGGGTTTGCTGGAGATGAATTCCTGGGCACCCAGAATCTACTAGTCCGACCTCCCTGGATCTGAGACGCTACTGTGTCAGTGTGAGGAGCTCCGACCCACTGTTGCAGTGCACAGGGTGCGGGGGGCAGCAGAAACCTCAAATAAAACTCAACTCCAAAACGAAGACAAGAAGTTACAGCGGTTTATTGATTTCATCATGACAAATGTAAATTAAACAATATCTGAGCTGCTGAAGTGCGGGAGAAAATAAGCTGCTACCGACTCACTCACAGTCACACACAATTAACTGACTGGCGACAACAAGTGACAGGTTGAATAATCAGTCCCGTTTCTCACCCGTCACTCTGCATCGGGGAACTGATGATTATAAAATCACAATTCAGGGCCGTGTCCGAGATCGCATAAGTTCCAGGGTCACTACGGAGGTGTTTGGCACTTTAACAAAGTGCCGAATGCACCGTCCTCTGCAAAGGGATCAAAAGTATTCTCTCCTGGGATAATCCCATCCCGGGACATTGGTGTCCTAGACTGAGCCCCGGACCTCCCGGTCTCTTCCTGCCTGGGTATTTCCCCGGGATTTCACGTCGGGGAGTCTGGAACGCAAACGTCTGGCGGAATCAGTGCCACAGGACAGGAGGCGGAAATACGTCACTGCGGGAACCCTTTCGATGTCACTGGAGCCAGTTCCGTTAGAACGGTTGGAAATTGCACCTGGCGCAATACCATGAAAGGTAAGGGCAGCAGATAAAGGGGAAGGCGGGGAATCGGCCAAAATATGCCCATCCCGCGGGCAGGGATGTTCACACATTCAGATGTTCACAGATCCACTCTCAGTCCGAGTCTGAGTTCCTGCAGATATCTCAGTTCCTTCCCCCCGGTCTCACTGAACCGATTCCCCCACAGCCTGAAACAGATGGAAGAATAAAGATGAAATAAACAGATTACACAACAGTGTCAGTAACAGGGAACTGGGATTAATGTTTCAACAACACTCACAGACAAATATCACGAGAAAACATTTGATCACATTGAACATTAATGCAAACACTCACTGAATCCGTTTCAGACTCGGGAGGGTCAGTATGAAGCGGCGGAGAGCGGGGAAAGATCGGTCTGTGAGCGAGTTTATTGCTAGGTCCAGCTCCGTCAGTGATGGGATTGTACTGAGAGCGGAGACGAGATCCTCAGCACCAGAATCTGTGAGACCGACATCTATCATCCTGGAGATGAGAGAGAGTGAGGGTGAAGGACACAGAGAGACAGGAGACGGTACAAATCCCCAGTGTTTATCAGTAACACAATTACTGATCACATTAATGTTCAGTGTCAAGCGCTCAGTGACTGTAAACACAATCTTCCACAGTTTGGTACTTACCCCAGTTTCTGTATTTTACACTCCGGGTTCCTCAGAGCCTCAGACACCAGTTTCACTTCCGAATCTTCCATTTCATTCCGCCCAAGTCTGAACACAAAAAGACAGATTGATGAACGAAGTGATTCAAACCGTGGGTCTGAGGGAATTTCTCACTCGGATATTCACGAAACATTAAACTCCAGTAAATCACTGATCGGAGTTCCCATCACTGTCAATGCCCCTCACTGCCTAGTTCCAGGGTATTCACCGAATATCAGTAATTTACTCTGTCGGTGTGACTCTGTAAACTCCACATATACTGTCTCATTCCCTTGTGGTTAGGAAAGTGTTCCTGATGTGACAGGGTCAGAAGAGGCAGGGTTCAAGGGGAAGAAAGTCCCATAGTGAGGAAGATTTGTGAATGGGAAAGTGTCGATGGGAGAGAAAAAACAGACACAAGGGGATGAGGAGCAGAGATCCAAGATGGGGGAAGAGAGATCCCACAGGAGGACGGGGGCAGGTGAAGAGAGATCCGATAGGAAGAATGGGATGGGGAAGAGAGATCAAGAGGAGGATGGGGAATGTGGAAGAGTGATCCCAGAGGAGGAAGGAGGATGGGGAAATCATATCTCACAGGAGTAAAGGGAATGGGTTAGACAGATCCCACAGGAGGAAGGGAGATGGAGAAGAGAGATCCAATATGAGGTAGAGGATGGGAAAGAGAGATCCCACAGGAGGATGGGGGCTGGGGAAGAGAGATCCCACAGGAGGACAAGTGATGGGGAATGGAGATCCTAAATGATGAAGAGGGATGGGGAAGGGAGATCCCACAGGGGGAAGGCGGATGGGTAGAGAGATCCCACAGGAAGAAGTGGAATGTGCAGATATCCCACAGCAGGAAGCGGGATAGAGAATAGAGGTCCATTAGGAGCTAGGAGATGGGAAGAGATCCCACAAGGGGAAGGGGGATGTAGGAAGAGAGATCCCATTGGAGGAAGGGCTGTGGAGAAGAGAACGGGGAATGGGGATGACAGATCCCACAGGAGGAGGAGGAATGGGGAACAGAGCTCCTGCAGAGAGGAGGAATGGGTAGAAATAACCCACAGGAGGAAGGGGGATGGGGAAGAGAGATCCCACAGGAGGAAAGGGGATGCGGAATGGAGATCCCATATGCGGAAGGGGGATTGGGTGGAGAGATCCTACACAGGACGGGGAATGGGGCTGACAGATCCAACAGGAGGAAGAGGGATGCGTAAGAGAGATCCCACAGGAGGAAGGGCGGTGGGGAAGAGAGATCCCAGAGGAGGAAGGGAAATGGGGAAGAGAGAACTCAACGGTAGAAGGGGAATAGGGAAGGGAGATCCTACAGGAAGCATGGGGTGGAGAAGAGAGAACCCACAGGAGGAAGGGGGATAGGGATGACAGATCCCACAGGCGGAATGGGATGGGGAAGAGAAGTCCCACATAGTGAAGAAAGATCCCACGGGCAAAAGGGGATGGGAGGAGACATCCCGCAGCAGGGGTATGGGGAACAGAGATCCCACAGGAGCAAGGGGGGTGGGTTAGAGGTCCTACAGGCGGATGTGTGATGGGGAAGAGAGATCCCACAGCGGGAAGGGGAATTGGGGAGAGAGGTTCCAGAGGATAAAGGGGAATGGGGAAGTGAGATCTGACAGGAAGAAGGGGGATGGGGAAGAGAGATCCCACAGGAGGAAAGGGGATGCGGAATGGAGATCCCATATGCGGAAGGGGGATTGGGTGGAGAGATCCTACACAGGACGGGGAATGGGGCTGACAGATCCAACAGGAGGAAGAGGGATGCGTAAGAGAGATCCCACAGGAGGAAGGGCGGTGGGTAAGAGAGATCCCAGAGGAGGAAGGAAAATGGGGAAGAGAGAACTCAACGGTAGAAGGGGAATAGGGAGGGGAGATCCTACAGGAAGCATGGGGTGGAGAAGAGAGAACCCACAGGAGGAAGGGGGATAGGGATGACAGATCCCACAGGCGGAATGGGATGGGGAAGAGAAGTCCCACATGGTGAAGAAAGATCCCACGGGCAAAAGGGGATGGGAGGAGACATCCCGCAGCAGGGGTATGGGGAACAGAGATCCCACAGGAGCAAGGGGGAAGGGGAAGAGAGAACCCACGGGAGGAAGGGTGATGCGGAAGAGAGATCCCACAGGTTGAAGGGGGACGGGGAAGAGAGATCTCTCGGCAGGAAGGGAATGGGGAATAGAGATCCCTCAGGAGGAAGGGGGAAGGGGAAGTGAGATCCCACAGGAGGAAGGGGGATGCGGAAGAGAGATCCCACAGGAGGAAGGGGATGGGGAAGAGAGATTCCACAGGAGGAAGGGGGATGGGGAAGAGAGATCCCACAGGAGGAAGGGGGATGGGGAAGAGAGATCCGACAATAGTGTAGTATGTGGGCAATTGAGAACACACAGGAGAAAAGGGGATGGGGAAGAATGATCTCACAGGAGATCTGGGTTGAAGAAGGGGAATGATGTCGAAATATCCGACAGGAGGGTCGGAGGGGAAAAGGTGATCCTACAAGATACATTGTAAATGATGCAGTAATAGATTGTACGGGAGCGGTGGGTATGAACATAGTATTATAATTGAGACGGGACATGTGTATCTGGTAGTGAACAAAGTAACACAGGTGGACTGATGGTGATATTCACACACGGGGAAGGATCCCCTGGAATTTGTCACAGTTCTTCACAATCTGTTTTACTGCAGTTGTACCCAAATCCGTTTACATTGAAACAACAAAATGGAACAGTTTCACAGTTCAGAGTGAGAGATAAATCAAGTTACCTCAACTCCTGGCACTTGTGCAGCCCGGGTCCCAGCCGCTGGATCCCTTCGCACTGAATGTGGCAGCTCTGCACATCAAGTTGTCTTATTGTATGACAGAGTCCGATCACATGAGACAGGACCGCGCAGTCAATCGGGGTCAGTGTCAGTCCACTGAATGAAAGTTCTTCCAGAGATCCAAGTGCGGCCTGAGCAAGTCCACGATTCTGAGACTCAAACAGGTAGTGCAATGTGTTCAGGAGGCTCCTTTTACCAGCTTCACTCTGGGTGTTTCCACTCTGGCGTTTAACCTCCTCCTTCACCCAGTCAATCACCCGGCAGGTTGTTTCATTGGGAAATGGACCCAGAAACTCCTCCAGGCCCCGAGCTGTCATTGGGTTGGAGAGACCAGCTACAAAATGGAGAAATACCTCAAATCGCCCATCTGTCGTGTTGTGGGCATCAGTGAGGAGTTTCATAATATCTCTGCCATCTGGGATCAGGAATTGTGCGACTGCAGCTACAAACTCTTGGATGGTGAGGTGTGGGAATGTGTACACCACACACCGGGCAGAATCCTCTCTCTCCAAAAGCTCCATCAGGAACCCGGACAGGAACTGGGAAGGCTGCAGATTGTGGTTGATCAAATCTCCATCCGTAAACACAATCTTCCTCTCGGACACTCCTCTGAAGGCCATCTGACCAACCCTGAGTAACATATCACGGGGGTTCTCAATCTCACGGCCGTGGTTTTTCAGGATGTTGTAAATATAGTAGGAATACAGCTGGGTGATGGTCTTGGGAGCTCGCTGCGTGTCCCTGATTCCTTGTGTGAAGAAGGGGCCCAGTGCCAGAGCGAGGATCCAGCAGTAGGAGGGGTTGTAGCTCATGGTGTACAGGATCTCGTTCTCCTTCACGTGTTTGAAAACAGCTGCTGCCACTGACTGATCTTCAAAATGCCTATTGAAATATTCCTTCCGTTCATCACCAACAAATCCCAGGATTTCAGCCCGGACACTGATTTCTGCCTTTTGCAATAAATGTAACGCAGTGGGGCGGGTGGTCACCAGCACTGAACACCCTGAGAGCATCTTGCCCTGGATTAAACTGTACACAATGTCAGACACTTCACACCACCACTCGGGATCTGGGCACTGGTGCTTGGGTCCTGGATCTCTCCGACTGTCAGCAAAATCGATTTTGTGTTTGAATTCATCCAAACCATCGAATATAAACAGCAACCCCTCTGGGTTCTTCCAGACCTCTCTCAGGATATTCCCTAAGTAAGGATATTGATTCAGAATCAGTTCCCTCAGGTTTATTCTACAGTTAATGGAGTTTAAATCCCGGAATTTGAAACTGAAGACAAACTGGAATTGTTGGTATATTTTCCCCGTGGCCCAGTCATAAACAATCTTTTGTATCATTGTTGTTTTCCCAATTCCTGGGACTCCAGCCACTGCTGCCGAACTCCCAGATTTGGATTTACTCCGGGAAAAGCTGCTCTGGAATAACTGATCTGTCATAATTTTTTCAAGCTCTCCGCGGAGATGTTTCTGTCTCCACTCCTCGTGGTCTCTGCCTCTTGCCAGCAGCTCATGTTCCACCAGTCTCCGATCTCGAACAGTAGAAATGACCGTGAGCTCAGCGTATCGATCAACCAGCTGGAAAACCTTCACCTTCTCCCTCATCAGGATCGTGTTCACTCTCAGTGTTTCAGTTTCTGCCCGCAGATTCTCCTTGTGTTTCTGTTGAACATCTTCCATGGGAAAAGAGAACATAGTCAAAATGTTAAATAGTTCAACTGATAAAGAATATTATAACTGAATTTCAACATTCAGTGTTTGAGGTTACATGAATTAATTCAGTGCTTCCATGGATATTAGGACAGAAAGTAAAATTCTGTTCACAGACACCGGAATTGACAGCGATGGATGTCCCAGAAAATGTTCAATACTCATATTCTGGTACTAGTTATTTGTGAATGTGAACATTCCCCTGATATCCTATTCCAATCCTGACTGCACTCCCGTTACAACAACATTTCACTGCATTTAAGGCACTGTTTGCATCATTAACAGACGATGTTAATGTTGATCTGGTGTGGAAATACGGAGAGCAGGACACTGTGCATTTTGGCAAAGCTTCACACTGGGGAGTCACAGGTGTCCACTGCTCTTGTATCAAAACAGGAGCAGAATAGGCGGGAAATACTCATGTCAGGCAGCATCTGGGGCAGAATCACAGTGAAGTTGCGGATCGATAATCCATCGGAATGACAAGAAAGAAAATGGGTAGTTTTCAATCGCACTGATGGAGGATTGGTGGAAAGATGAAATCTCTGTTAATGGAAGAAACTACAAGTGTCTGTCTCAGTGATGTACATCGTGTCTGAGGAAGGGCGGTGAAGTCTTGGCAACTGCTAGTCATCAGTCTTGCTGTGGGGGTGTGGGGCGCTGTCCTATGAGGCCTCCGTCTGTCACAGTCGACCATGGATGTCCTGCCCCTGCAAGCCGGGTCACTACGATATGGAGAGGAAGCTTTTGCTGATGTAGCAAGCTCCCTCTCTCCATGCATCTAATGAACACAAAGGAACGGCAGAGACTGACACAGCTTGGCAGGATATGTCAGTCTGGGTTGAACACCATTTAAGACTACCTTATGGGCTCCAGTTCAAGAGTTTTCCCACTGGGTTTACTCCCAAACTCTTCCCCATGAGGGGTTACAGTTGCAGGGCAGTGGAGTTTTGAGATCAGAAGTTTTCCTACTCCTGGGTGAGCTGCCAATCACGGCCGACAAGCCCCATCTGCTCAAAGCGACTGGCTGTAAGGCTCCAGTTACCCGCCGGGCATAGTGGATAAACCACGTGTGAAGGCCAGGAGCTGCACTTGGTTGTCAGAGGCTATTTTAATCGCACGCCACTGGGGCTTATCCCCAATTCCACCCCTTGGTAGACCAATCTTAAACAACCAAGGGGCGCTGTATTATTGACAACAATGAATCGATAAATTGGTTTATTATTGTCACATGTACCACAGTAAAATGGAAACCTTTTCTGCATGCGATCCAAATAGATCATTACATCACATCGGTGCAATGAGGTCGTACAAGGAAAAAGGGAACAGGATAGCTCAGGGAAACAGTGTTTCAGCTGCAGAGAAAATGCAATGCAGCAGACAATAAGGTAGAAGGCCAAAGGATCATTGGGAGGTCAGGGTTTAGTTTTTGGAACTACGCTCCTAAAGTGTAGAATTCAGCACCTTAAAGTACAGCACTGTGCAGATGTCTACTATGCCTATTCTCTTGTTTATTATTTATTGTAACGCCTGCACTGTTTTGTGCACTGTATGCAGTCCTGGGTAGGTCTGTAGTCTAGTGTAGTTTTTTTTCTGTGTTGTTTTTACGTAGTTCAGTCTAGTTTTTGTACTGTGTCATGTAGCACCATGGTCCTGAAAAACGTTGTCTCATTTTTACTATGTACTGTACCAGCACTTATGGTCGAAATGACAATAAAAAGTGACTTGACTTGACTTGTATATTACGACTCACAACATTTTGTCTATTATTTTCTAGTTTGCACTTTATTCCGTTGTGATGCAGTTTGAACAGCATCGTCTGGATGTAAGGTGCTTTATAAATACATCAGTATTATTATTATTATTATTATTATTATTATTATTATTATTATTATTATTATTATTATTATTATTATTTTCTTAGCCTAAACTAGTAAAGCCTGAGGTACAGGCATAGCCAAGCACACTCATGTCTCAATTGATAGGAAATTTCAGACTATTCTTGTGGTGTATAGTATTATGGGTTTTCAAAGATTTACCCAAGTATTGCCGTAGGGGCCTAATTAGTTAATACTATTCTGTAAAGCCTTTGGGATGATACCAGTTATTGATATTGCTATTTGAATACCCTGTTCGTATTTCATAGTCTTTCAATCTCCCCTTTTATTTCAGCATATTTCTGGTGTTTTCCACTAATTTATTTCTGTAAGTTGTGTTTGGAATGGCTATATATTTTTATTCAAAAAGTTGTTTTTGCTTGCTTATCCTGTAAAATTATATCTAGACGGTCATCATGGATTATGCTATCTGAAATTATTATCGGTCACAGTATGATATGAAGGACTCTAACTATAAAAGTGGAGCAGGCTTGTACGTTTAGTAAGTTATGGTGTTTTTCATCAGTTGTAGTTTAAGCAAGATTTTTGGGAATGTTGTCCACCACTTGATTGTGCTTGTGCGAGTAATGAGATTCAGTTAAACTACTGCAGGATCCTGTAAAGTGTTGGATTGTTTCTGGTTTCTCTTGTAATTTTCAGCATTTGTCGTCTTGGACCTATTGGTCGTTTATTCTGTATTACTGATTGCTACATGTGTTAACAACCTTGTCCTGTATTGTTACAACAATCTCTTCTGTTTCTGGGAAGAGGTCTCCAACCAGGGCTCAACGCTTCCTTGTCAACATCTAGTCGGCTCAGATCGTGTGGATGTCTTCCCCGGGGAGTCAGACTCTTGCATTGGTTAACATTTTCTACTTTTGTGTTAGCTTCTTCATTTTTATGGGATATGCTTTCATTTCCATTCAGTGATGTGTACCCCTTATCAGATTTGCTTATGTTTGTACGGAGTGCTGAATCCTCATAGAGGGATGCGATGTGGAAAGACTGAGCAATTTCAAATTCCTGGCTGTCAATATCTCTAAGTATCTAAACTGGACCCAATAGATTAATGCAGCTACAAAGAAGGCACAACAGTGGCTATATTTCATCAGGAGTTTCCAACATCACTCGAATATTTCTACAGGTGTAACTTGCAGAGCATTGTAACTGGCTGCAACACCATCAGGTCCATGGGGACTACTTCACACGATCAGAGTAAGGCGCACACTCAACGATTCAGGAGCAACTTCACCTCTGCCATCCAGTTTCCGAATTGAACCCATCGATACGGCCTCTCTAATCACATTTTATCTTCAATTTTTGCACAACTTATTCAGTTTAATATTTCATATAATCACACAGACATGCACAACTATATATGTTCAACTTCCAGGCCCTGAAGCCACTTCGCTGCTCAGCCAGATCCACCGTCTGACAGGCCACATGTCTCGCATGGATAACTCCAGGTTACCGAAAGCAGTACTCTACGGATAACTCTATCAGAGTAAGAGAGATCGTGGTGCCCCACGCAACAGCTACAAGGACCAAAATAAGCAGAGGCTCTCTCAGGCAAATATGAGGGGCAGCCGCTGATTCACGGAAAAGCCAAGAATTCTGAGGAACCCAGAAGAGCGACTGCTGAAAGGAAGAGCAGATGTAAGAAGGATCCAACTGCACAGTCACTAAGATCGAGCCGACATCCAGTGTCTCTCTCTCTCTCTCTCTCTCTCTCTCTCTCTCTCTCTCTCTCTCTCTCTCTCTCTCTCTCTCTCTCTCTCTCTCTCTCTCTCTCTCTCTCTCTCTCTCTCTCTCTCTCTCTCTCTCTCTCTCTCTCTCTCTCTCTCTCTCTCTCTCTCTCTCTCTCTCTCTCTCTCTCTCTCTCTCTATCTCTCTCCTGTGTAAACCTTTCTGGCTGCGAGAAACATCCCCCAGTTGTCTGTTCCTATCACAAGAGGGGGAAAGTTTTCCACCAGAAACCGGTCTGGACTGCCTAAACCAGAAAATCTGGATCAACAGTTCCGTGTGAACAGCACTTATCCCGTGCCCGACAGCTTATATTGCTGGCAATCTGATCTGTGCGAAGTCATCCAGACAACGAAACGACCATACCGAGACAGGATTCTCCACCAACAACACGAGCAACTTATGGCACACCATCGCAGACTACAAAGCCAAGCACAGTGGTGCTGCCAGCATCGCTGCCTCTCTCCTAGATGAGCCAATCTTTTTTACGCTCCGTTCGATATCGCCAACACTGAACCCCTGAGGATAGCCGACAAAGCAACCTGCACCTTGGTCATCTCTGAGGCTGAAGTTCGCAGGTGTTTCCAATGAGTGGACAGTCGCAAGGCTGCGGGACTGGACGGCATCCCAGGGCGGGTAGTCAGGATGCGCGCGGTACAACTGGCAGGTGTATTTACGGATATTTCTAATCCTTTCCTCTCCCAATGTAGAGTTCCCTCCTGCTTCAAAATCCACCATTGTTCCTGTACCTAAAACGACTAAGGCAACATGCCTGAACGTTTGGAGTCCTGTCGCACTCACCTCAGTAATAAGCATTGAGAGGCTGGTCATGGACTACATCTGCAGCATGCTGCCACTCACACTAGACCCCTACAATTCACCTACCGACACAACCGATCGACAGATGACACAATAGCCACTGCTCTGTACACCGTCCTAAAGCATCTGGAGAAAAGGAATGCTCATGTGAGAATGCTGTTCTTGGACTACAGTTCAGCATTCAACGCCATAATTCCCTCCCGGCTTGACAAGAAGCTCAAGAGACCTCGGCTTGACCCTGTCTTGTGCAGCTGGATCCTGGAGTTCCTGCCGGATCACCTGTAAGTGGTAAGAGTGGGCTCCCTCACCTCTGCCCCTC
The DNA here is from genome assembly GCF_048418815.1 of Hemitrygon akajei. NCBI lineage: Eukaryota > Metazoa > Chordata > Chondrichthyes > Myliobatiformes > Dasyatidae > Hemitrygon > Hemitrygon akajei. The sequence continues at coordinate 2,589,025 of NW_027331986.1, forward strand.
AACATAGTTGCCCCTCAGGGTTGTGTCCTAAGCCCCGTCCTTTACTCACTCTATACCCATGATTTGTGTTGCCACCCACAGCTCCAATCTGCTAACTAAATTTGCTGACAATACTATATTTACTGGCCAAATCTCAAATAATAACAGTGGTGTCAAGGAAACAACTTCTCCCTCAGTGTCGCAAAAAACAAAGGAGCTGGTTGCAATGTCGCAAAGCAAGATGAATGGAGATGGGCTAACCCCTATGGACATCAATGGATCTGGAGTTGAGAGGGTGAACAGCTTTAAGTTCCTTGGCATAAACATCACTGAGGACCTCACGTGGTCTGTACACACCAGCTGTGTGATGAAAAAAAGGCACAACAGCTCCTCTTTCACCTCAGATGGTTGAGGAAGTTTGGTATGGCCTCCCAAGTGCTAACGATTTTCTACAGTGACACATTTGGGAGCATCCTGACTGGCTGTATCACTGCCTGGTACGGGAACTGTACTTCACTCAGTCGCAGGATTCTGCAGAGAGTGGTGCGGACAGCCCAGTACATCTGTAGATGTGAACTTCCTACTATTCAGGTCATTCCAGAAACAGGGGGTTAAAAAGCGCCCCAAGGATCATTCTGGACCCAAGTCTCACCAAGCACAAACTGTTCCAGCTGCTACCATCCGGAAAAGGTACCGCAGCATAAAAGCCAGGTCCAACAGGCTCCGCAACAGCTTCTTCCACCAGGCTGTCAGACTGATTAATTCATGCTGATACAATTCTATTTCTACAATTGTATACATAAATACAGGCTCTCTGCACACGCTTTACTGTAATCGTGCTGCTGGCGCAGAAAAACAATTTTCACAACATGTGTCCATGATATTAACCCTGATCCTGAACATTTTTATCTGGCTGTTGTCTCATTTTTTAGATCTGTTATTCATCATCCTCATTCTGTCCTCGTTCATATCAAACTAAGCGCGTTCCAGTGCACATGGTGTTTTCCAGAAATTGCAATTTAAGTTCTTATTTTTTTTGCATATTTTCCAGATCTGTTTCAGACCAGGATATTATACCAAAATTATACGTCAATATGAGCACAGTGAGTGTTTACTACGTTTGTTATATTTTTACTGTTCAGCTCTGTTTGGCAGATTTTGTTGATCCTTGATGTAAATTTAAAGTTTGTTCAGCCTTGCAGTAAATTCAGATTTTCTTCAGCCTTGAAGTAAATTTTGTTGGAAGGTTTTCCTTTATCACACTATTATCGATTTTCTTTGCTTATTGATATCCTAAATATACGTTTCATATTCTGTTGCATTGCATCAGATGCTCTGTTTGATATTCTACTGGCTCTATTGCACCTTTCTTTATGTTTCATGTTCTGTACTTTCCGAGTCTGAAATTCATGCTTATATATTTGGAAATTAGCTCCATTATTTGAATTATTTGTTTCAGCTTTACTGATGCAAGAGCAAATAATTTCAAATCATCAATGTATAGCTGTGTCAAGGTATAATCATACTTTTTTCTGATTAGATGCCTGATTTTTGTCTGTTTCAGTAAATTATGAGAGGGCTTAAAGCTAGACATAACCATAATGGGCTTAGTTAGTCGCTCCGGATAATCCCTACATTTATTTTGATAATGGTCGTTGTTCCTCTGTGGCTGTTAGTAGGACGTTTATTTTACGTGAATGCTTCATCAGATGTTGTAGAAATTTCACAAGTATTGTATGAATTTTATATATATTTGGAACTTCTCTTAAACACACGAGGAACAGAATCAGATGTGTTTTTTTTTATAGACAATATAACACTGAACGATTTCTGCTTTCCACAGGGTTTGAAATAGAATTACATGATCTGTTATCTGTTGTTCAAACAAGAACGGTATTCTGTCTGCTCTCCTGTGAGTATATTGTGGTTATCTAAGGTGTTATCTGAGTTGTTATTAGTTACGAGATGTACGATGCTATAATTTTAGATATAAATTTGTCCTTTATTGTTAAGAGCGAATAATAACATAGTAGGTGACCATTTAGTTGTCTTATAAATGCAGAATAAAGCTGTCGTTGAGGCTGGTGGTACATACCTTCAGCCTTTTATATGTTCTGCCCCATGGAAGTATGACAGAGAAAATGCTTGAAGTGGTTTGGGGTTCACCAGCAAGTTTTAGGTGGGGTTTGAGTCTTGATTGAGTTCCTCCAGGAATTGTCAAAGGCGATGGATGAAGTTACAGATGGATGTTGTCTACTTGTATAAAGGTAGAGTGTTTGACAAGGTCCCACATGGGAAGCTCATACAGAAAATTGATATGCTTAAGAACTGTGGGGAATTGTCCTGGCTGCCGGGGACCCAAACGGGGAGACATTTCTTGGCTGGCGGGTGGTGAATCGGTGAATTATTGCCATAGACGGCTGAGGAAGACACTTCATTGGGTATATTTAAAATGCAGGTCGATATGTTCCTGATTAGGAAGAGTGTCAATGTTTACTGGGATAATGGGGTAGAGAGGAATTGAAGAGCAAATTCACTGAGCCGAATGGTTTAATTCTGCTCTAGGATCTTATGGTTTTAGGGAGCATCTGGAGTATTGTGTTCACTTCTGATTGTCCAGCTCTTGGAAGGATTGGACAGGGTGCAGAACCGGATCATCAGGGTGTTGCCTGGATTCGGTGACATGTGAGAGAAGCAGAGGTTTAATAGACTTGCTTTGTTTACTCTGGTGGTAGAATAGAGATCTGACTGAGAAGTACCAGTTTGAGAATTAAGAGTTTGGGTCGACAGCCTGTATTTTGTTTGTTATTTTTTTACATATGACTGGTGTCTAATACCAGAGGGCATTTGGTTAAGGTGATATGGGATAAATTTACAGCAATTGTGGATAGTTTTTTAACAGAGTTGTGGGTGCCTGGAATTTACTGTCTGGGTCAACATGGCTTTGTGAAGGGAAGATCGTGCCTCACGAGGCTAGTTGAGTTTTTCAAAGTGGTAACAAAAAGCAATTGATGGAGGTACAGTAGTAGTTGTGGTCTACATGGATTTTAGCAAAGCATTTGACAAGGTCCCTCACGAGAGACTCATCCAGAAAGTCATGAGGCACGGAATAAGTGGAACCTTGGCTGTTTGGATAAATAATTGGCTTACAGGAAGAAAGCAGAGGGTAGTAGTGGAAGGAAAGGATTCTGCCTGGAGATCGGTGACCAGTGGAGTGCCGCAGGGGTCTGTCCTGGGACCCCTGCTATTTGCGATTTTTATAAATGACATGGATGTAGAGGTGGAAGGATGGGTGAGTAAATTTGTGGATGACATGAAGATTGGAGGACTTGTGGATGGAGCTGTAGGTTGTCGAAGGTTACAAGAGGATATAGACAGATTGCAGATTTGGGCAGAAAAGTGGCAGATGGAGTTCAATCCGGATAAGTGTGAGGTGATGCATTTTGGAAGGACAAACCAGAAGGCTGAGTACAAGTTTAATCGTTGGTTACTTAATAGTGTGGATGAACAGAGGGACCTTGAGGTTCTAATCCATACATCGCTTAAGGTCGCTGCATGGGTTGATAGGATAGTAAAGAACTCCTATGGGATGCAAGGCTTCATTAATAGTGGGATTGATTTCAAGAGTTGAGAGGCCAAGTTGCAAATCTACAAATCTCTGGTGAGACCGCACTTAGAGTATTGTGTCCAATTCTGGTCACTTCATTATAGGAAGGATGTGGAAGCTATGGAGAGGGTGCAGAGGAGATTTACCAGGATGTTACCTGGTTTGGAGAACAAGTCATATGAAGCAATGTTAGGAGAGCTGGGACTTTTCTCTTTGGAGCGTAGAAGAATAAGAGGGGACTTGATAGAGTTCTACAGAATTATGAGTGGCATAGATAGGGTGGATTGCTAGTACCTGTTTCCCAGGGCACCAATAGCAAGCACTAGAGGGCATATGTACAAAGTTAAGGGAGGGAGGTTTAGGGGAGACATCAGGGGTAAGTTTTTTACAGAGCATTGTGGGTGCCTGGAACGACTTGCCATGGATGGTGGTGGAGGCTAAAACATTAAGGGTATTTAAGAACCTCTTGGACGGGCACATGGATGAAAGAAAAATAGAGGGTCACGGGGTAGTGTGGGTTCAGTACACTTTTTAAAAGATTAGATAGGTCGTCACAACATCCAGGGCGGAAGAGCCTGTACTGTGCTGTAGTATTCTAGTGTCTAGAGTCTAGTGACTAGGGTCATGTCGGAGGCAACTATGTTATAGATGCTCCTAGTTATACATGAATGTGCAGGAAATGCAAGGAAATGGTCAATAACTTTAGAAAGGATACCAAAGTATTTTTTTTCTTTCCCAGGTATATAAAGAGTGACAAAAAGGGAGAGGGTCGATATCGGACCACTAGAAACTGCTGCTGTAATTGCAGTAACGAGTGAAAAGGAAATGCCAGACAAACTCTGTCCAAGTCACTGGCAGAATTCCAAAAGGTAAAGAACATCAGCAAACAGAATTCTGTGTAGTGCTATTACAAAGGAAAAGGGGTTTGGAAGATGAAAGGTCTGAAGATAGAAAAGTCACCTGGACTGGGCCATACAGTGTATCAGGAGCCTGCCTAGGGTGTGTTGTGATTTCCAGAGCGTTAGGACCTGGAGTGAAGGCTTCAGCAGAACCAACAGCTGGATTAATAGAAAAGTATATTGTAGAATATTCAGGCTGCAAAGAGAGATTCGTTGAATTGTTACTTGAATCCAGAGATCAGCAAATGATTAATGGCGAATTTTGATTCCCAGGTTTTGCCAAGTCACAGACTAACATTTGAGATGTGGTTTGAACTGTGCATTTGATCACTCACCTATCAGCTGAGTGGGTAATTCAGATAAACCTTGGCCGATGTTCATGTATTCCTGTGGATCAGGACCTGTTTAAATATTTAAAAAAATCTATGGAAACAGAGCTAAAATAATTAAAATAACTGAAATGTTTATCTCAATGTGCCTTTGTGTTCAGTGCGTGTTTTTAACATACCGTGTTCCTGTATTTCCCTCAGTATTCTGTCCAACTTCGGTAACTCAGTCCTCCATGTCACAAAGGATTCCCACATCGCCCTCCGGGCCCGGGAGCCTTTGCCATTCACCAAACTGAGGAAGAGTCTGGAACTCTCTGTCCGGTTTCCCTTCTCTGTCAGTTCAGTGACTTTCTACAAAAGGAAACAATGGACTTATTGTGGAGCAGACAGACAGACATGGGGAATGCACAGGAAAGTATCTGTTCATGGTCCCAGTAGCTTCAGAACAGATGCAGTCACTGGGCTGCTGCCTCATTCTCCCTGGGTTCAGTCATTAACAGAGAAACAGTAACTGAAGGAAATTCTAAATCAATAGTGTGTAAGAATAAGGATTTCCTGACACCCTGCAGTAGATGCAATGTGATTAATTTCCTTGATCTGTCAATGTGCAGCATTACATCAACAAGATGTGACAACAAGAACGGAAGAGAGGGGAGAGAGAGAGCAAAAACAAGTGGATGGCGGGCATCACTGAATCGTGGCTGACAAAAGTGTATAGTTGGGTGCTTAAATCCAAGGATAAATATTGAATCGAAACGATCCACAGGTAGGTGAAAGTGTTGGGTCGAAACTGCTGTCATTAAAAATGAAAAGCCCTCTGAAAGAGGTGATATCAGATTGGACGATGTGGATGTTAAGAAACTGCGTAGGTAAAATGACTCTGAAGGAAATTATATACAGGCTTGTTAACAGTAACCAGGATGTGGGCTAGAAATTACAATGGGGGAGAGGAGAGGCATGGAAAAAGGTCAATGCTAAAATTGTCACGGGGAGTTTCAATATCCAGGTAGTTTGGAAAATCAGGAACGTGCTGAATCCGAAGTGAGGGAATTCATAGAATGCCTATGAGATGGCTTTTGAGAGAAGCCTATGGTTGATCCCACTATAGGAAAGGCAGATCTGCATTCTGTGTTGTGTATTGCACCAGATTTGATTAGGGAGCTTCAGCTAAATAAACCCTTAAGAGGCAGTGATCATAAAATAGCAAAACTCAGCCAGCAGTTTAAAAGGGAGAAGGTAAAGTTAGAGGTATCAGTGCTACAGTAGAATAAAGGAATTACCTCTGCATGAGAGAGGAGCTGGGCAAAAATAAATTCGAAAATAATACTAACAGGGACAATGGCAGAGCAGGAATGGCTGAAGTTTCTCGGAGGACAAACAATCACAATGATGAAGAATTATTCTAAAGGGAGGATGATCAACCGTGGCTGACGAGGTAGTCAAAGCAGCACAAAAGCAAAGGAGACAGCACAGAAAATTACAAAATATAGTAGAAAGCTGGAGGACTGGTATGTTTTTACAAATCAACAGAAGGCAATTCAAAAACCGTAAATAGAGAAAATATGAAATAGGAAGGTAGGCTAGAGAATAATGTAAAATAGCTTACCAAAAGGTCCGTCTGATATATGAAGATTGAAAGAGAGGAGAGTGGATATTGGACCACCGGAAAATGACAGTGGAGAGGTACTGTCAGGGGACAAGGAAATGCCGGAAGATATTGGTCGGCATTTTGCGTCAGTCCTCACTGCAAAAACACTAGAAAGTGCCAGATATTTGAGAATGTCAGGTGGCAGAAGTGAGTGAGTTTGCAATTATTGCGGAGAAGGCGCTTGGGAAGCTAAAAGTTCTGAAGATAGATGAGTCCAGATCAACTCACCCGATTGCTTCTGAAGGAGGAGGCTGAAGAGATTGTGGAGACATTAGTAATGATCGCTCAAGAATCACTAGATTTTGGAATGGTTCCGGAGGACTGATCATTTTAAACTATAGGCCAGTTAGTCTGATCAGCGTTTGGGAAGATGTCAGCAGTCGATAATTGAGGATAAGGTTTCGGGGTATTTGGACGCACATGATAAGAAAAAGGCCAACATCCATGGGAGGGAATCTTGCCTGACAGAACTGTTGGAATTTTTTGAGAGAACAGCATGCTGGGTCGACAATGGAGAGTCAGTGCAAGTTGTTTACTTGGACTTCCCGAGGACCTTTGACCAGATGTCCCACATAGACCGATGAAAAAATGGACACATCAGTGGCATCTGGCATGTAGGTACGTGGCTATATACTTTAGCAGAAATAATGAAGACATAGAGTATTTTTGAATCTGGGAGAAAATTCAGAAATCGGAGTTGTAAAGATTCTCTGGAGGCCTAGTGCAGGATTCCTTGGAGTTTGAGTCTGTGTTAGGAAAGGCAAATACAATGCCAGCATTCATTTCGAGAGGATCAGAATATAAGAACAAGCACTGGCCAAACCGCACCTGGATATTTTGATCCCCTGATCAGAAAAAATATGTGATGGCGTTGTGAAAAATCCAGAGAGGAATCTAAACGAACAGAACCAGTGATGTTAAACCAGATTTTGATGGGAATGGATCCTGGATGCACCTGTACTGGCCGGAGTGTGGAAGGATAAGGGGGAATCTAATTGTAACCTGTGGAATATCGAAAGGCATTGAGAGGACGTGGAGATGATGTTTCTATGTGGGGGAGTCTAGAACCAGACGGAGCAGCCTCAGATTAGAGGGACGTCCATTCAGAACAGAGATGAGGAGATTATTTAGCCGAAGAGTAGAGAATCTGTAGAATCCATTGGAACTGACAGCTGTGGAGAGCAAGTCATTGGGTATATTTAAAACAGAGGTTGGTATCTTATTGACTAGTCTGGTCAGCAAAGTTCACTGGGCGAAGGCAGGAGAATGGGGTTGACAGGGATAGTAAATCACCCATGATGTAATGGCGGAGCAGAATCGATGGGCCTAATGGCCAATTGTGCTCTGATGCCGTATGGTCTTATGATGTGTAAAGACAAAAGAAGATTAAGAAATGTCAGTGCGGCTATCTTATAATGGAGATGGTTACTGCCTGGCACTGATACCATAAAATGGTAATGACTTCCTGAATTCAGTCATGGGTTTCCTGATTAACTGAGGAATTATGAATTAAACATTGAATAGTCTTCAAGCAACATACACCTATGATGGAATTAAGATTACTGAATATGGATGGACTTAGGACATTGCTCTGAGAAATAAGAGAGACAGCGTTTAAGGGTAAGCACATCATTGTGGGCCGAAGGGCCTGTACTGTGCTGTACTGTTCTATGTTCTATGTTCTGTGTCCCGGATTTGAATGATTGATCTCCTAGAACAGATATCAGTAGGGAATAATGGACAACAATTATGAAATAAATCAGCATAATTCCTTGATGGCCCACTGCACTGTAAAATAATCCCTCAGTTTCACTGCTACTAGGTCTGAGGAGTTACAGTTGTGAAATAAATTTAACCAGTAAAGCAGACGTCTCCAGATGATGAATTTATAGATCAGCATCATATTTACAGATTCTTGCCTTTGGATAATGCCTGTGTGATGCATTACAGACAGCTCCAATGAATCCCAACGAGAACAGAGTCACTCACGGGTGTAACACACTTGATTTTCTAATACCACGCATGACTGAATAGGTCAGATCTAGGACAAGACAATCACTGTTTGTGAGCTCCAAGGAGAGTGACCTGAAATGGTGTGTCCCTGTCTCTCATTAGTTAGATATTCAGCAAGTTAGCAGTTTTTTTTTGTTTGCCCCTTCCCTTTCAGGAAATCCTATTGATCTTCTTCTCTTTCAGGACAACCTGTTGATTTTTTTGGGATCATGAGATATCAGCTAGATCACCAGATTTATTTTATGTTTTGTGCTTTCTTCTGCCTTTTTAGATCAAACTATTGATGTTTGTGGTCATGAGATTATCAGCTTTGTGCGTGATCTTTCACATCTAATCAATCTCAGAGATTTTCGAGGAAGTTACCAGGAAAGTTGATGAAGGCAAGGTTGCGGGTATTGTCTACATGGACTTCAGCACGGTATTTGACAAGGTCCCGTATAGGAAGTTGGTCTAGAAGATTCAGTTGCTTAGCATTCAAGATAAAATGGTAAACTGTATTAGACAGTAACTTTTTTGAAAGAATCCGGAGTGTCACTATAGACTATTGCATTTCTGATTGGCGCCTGTATCTCCTGCAGTGTCACGGGGATCGGTGTTGTGCCTGTTGCTGTTTGACATCTAAGTGATCAAAGTCTCCATTCCCAAGTCGATCTCCTAAAACGTGCAGGAGATTAATGTTGATTACTATTCCCTCTGATACCAGCAGATCAGTGACAATACACGAACTGCACTCACCTCATTTTCTTCTCTACTGAAATGTCCCTCCTTTGTCAACATCCAACCGAGTCTCTCAACCTTTTCTTCAATTGCTTGTTTGAGTCTGTCTCTATAGAATTTTGTCAGTTGGTACAGTCGATATTCCTCCCCCTGTGCCAGGAGGTCGGAGATTGTAAACTCTGGCCCTGTAAATATAAAAAAGAAAATGTAGGCTTGAACTCAGATATCCCTCGTCTCCACCGCTCTCACCCAACTCAACAAAAACCCGTGTCTTGAACCTGTCTACAGATACACAATTGGATTAATTCTCCATCTCCAACACCATCAAACTGAGCACGGAGTCCCCCTACGGCTGTGTGCACAGACCACTGCTGTTCACTCTGCTGACCCACGACTGTGCTGCAACACACAGCAAGAACGACGAGTCAGCTTACAGAGAGGAGGAGCAGCAGCTAACAGACTGGTGCAGAGCCAGCAGCCTGTCTCTGAATGTGAACAAAACAAATTTTTTGCTGTTCATCTAGCGGAGAATCTTACCTGGTCCCTCAAAACCAGCTCCATAGCAAAGAAAGCCCAGCAGTGTCTCCACTTTCTGCGAAGGCTGAGAAAAGTCCATCTCCCACCCCCCATCCTCATCAGATTCTAAGGTGGTTGTATTGAGAGCATCCTGAGCAGCTGCATCACTGCCTGGTTCGGAAATTGCACCATCTCAGATCGCATGACCCTGCAGCATATAGTGAGGTCAGCTGAGAAGACCATCGGGATCTCTCTTCCCACCATTACTGACATTTACACCACAAGCTGCATCCGTAAAGCCAGCAGCATTATAAAGGATCCATGCACCCCCCATACAATCTCTTCTCCCTCCTGCCATTTGGGAAAATGCACCGAAGCATTCGGGGTCTCACGGCCAGACTATGTAACAGTTTCTTCCCCCAAGCTATCAGAATCCTCAATACCCAGAGCCTGGCCTGACACATTATTGCCCTATTGTCACGTATTTTATTTATTGTAATGTCTGCACTGCTTTGTGCCCTTTATGCAGTCCTAGATAGGTGTGTAGTTTAGTGTAGTTGTTGTGTGTTTTTTTTTTCTTTTCCTCTGTTGTTTTTTTACGTAGTTCAGTCTAGTTTTTGAAATGTGTCATGCAACACCATGGTCCTGAAAAGCGACTCATTTTTACTATGTACTGTATCAGCAGTTATGGTCGAAATGGCAATAAAAAAGTGACTTAACTTGACTTGAATCTAACACTTGCCTTAAAGCCTACCCAACAATGTTCCAGGCATTACGTAATAGAAGGACCACATTTAATATCAACCAGTCCATCCCCCATCCAACCCATTCACCTATTTAAATTTGGATGGGCATAAATGTTGGGACTGTTGGTAATATTCACTTCCCAGAGATACTCTCTCCATCCTGGCGAATACATTTCCCCTGATACACATCCCGGAAACACTCTCCTCATCTGGACAGCTGCATTTCCTCCAATTCACATTCTGGAAATCCTCAGAGCAGGTAGTACATTTCCTGTAGTGGGGTAACGGCTGCCCAGTGCACCACATATACCACAGCCACACATTTTCCCTCTCCTCTGACCAATCCTCCAACAAGGCCTCACCTTTACCCTCCACCCTGCCGTATTCTGTGAGCACATCACCCTCATATTTCACTCACCCGCTCCTTCTTGGGGACTTGACAGTTCTGTGTTCAATGAGCTTCCGAGCCGACAGGCAGTCGCTTCACTTGTGCTGGTTCCAGGGTCCTGATCGGTGTCTCTGACGTCACTCTCTCTGGGCTGAATTTGCTCCTCCTCCTCTGCGGCCGGACCGCATTCCATTGGGACATCGCTCTCAATCTGACCCCGCTTTGATACCTTTCTTCCCGTGTCCAGATCATCTTCCCTCGATGATCCGCCTGGTAAAATCCTCTTCAGTCGTTTCGCAACTCGTTTCCATTTCCTACCTGAAATAAGTGATGAATTGCAGGTTATACGAGTATGAGTTAGATCTGAGCAAAACTGATTCAGACTGCAATGGAGCTGAGACTCAGGCTGACCAGATTTGGAGTGGAACTGTGCTGGGTAATGTGAACCGTACATCCTGCCAGGTGACCATCCCGTTAAGCTGGTGACTGGACACATTTAGTCCCAGAAAAATAGCAGGATAGGCACAGTAATACTAATCACAGCAGTTGAACGCACGGATGACCACGGGATCATAATGCACTGGTGTCCGGTGATACTGGGAAATATCACTGTGATTATCTTCCACAAGCTAAAATCTCCCTCGGTCACTAACTGTCCAGTAGTCTGTGTCACACAAAGACCAGCAACGGGATTACACATGGTCCAGTATGCTGGATCATACATTCCCCAGTTGCTTTGTCACACGAGGGGCTGGAGACTAGACAAGGGGACTGGAGTTGCATTCTCCAGTCCCCTTGGTCACAGACTGAACATTCCCTTGAGACGCACGTTGTCCGGTCCCCTGGGTCGCAGGCTGAACATTCCCTTGCGATCTATGCTGTCCTCTCCCCTGGTTGCCATATTCTCCCCCACCTGCTGATCATCACGTAACAACTATGCATGTCATTGGCAAAGTCTTGGTTATAGAGCTTTGTGTGAGTTGCAGTTGCTAATCTATAGGATGGAGGTGATGAAGCTGGAAAGTGTGAAGTGAAGAATGAACACTACGGTACTGGGCTAGGGTGTTGTTTTTTGTGTTATATGGTTGGGCTGGGGCAACTTGCCCTGGAGCTCAGGAGCTTGAAGGGAAACCTTACACACACACATACAGTAATCAGGGGTGCAGATAGGGTAGATGGTCACAGTTTTTTTGCCCGGGTAAGGGAGTCTGAGACTCGAGGACAGAAATTTAAAAGGGACCAAAGGGGCATTTTTCCACGTGGTTGCTGATGGGTATAAAGTACATGCATCCGGAGGAGGCCGCAAACACAAATAAAATTACAAAATTGAGAGCATGTGGGCAGGAAAAAGGGGAGAAGAAGTTTACTCGGGAAATTTGGGAAAACTGCAGGAAAATGGGACACTTAGATCAGCATGAATTATATGGGCCGAAGGACCCGTTTCCAGGCTGTAACATCTTTTTTATTCCAGCTGGAATCTCAGATTTGAGCACAATCACATTGTCTACAGGTGACAGAGACATTTGGTCATTGGTTATCCCGGGTTTCCCAGCCAAGATGCTGGGAATTTAAATTCAGGTAGAAGATCATATCAAGAGGGAAATATTTGGAAACTCAGGTTCACCATTTCTCCACAGCCCAGACATTCACTGGGGCAGGGGTGTCAAACTCATTTTAGGTCACGGGCCGGATTGAGCAAAATGCAGCTTCATGCGGGCCGGATCAGTCGGACGCGTGCGAACGCAGCTTTCGTTGCCTCCGTTTTTTCAGCATGCTCTCATGTGTCTCAGTCTCTGCTATAACTACAAAGTGTTTCACTTCACAAATTCCGTTTCTTATGAAGAAGACTGCCGAGCAAGACTGTCGAATAAACACTAAAAACCCTGAAAACCTGGTACCTGAATAAACTCAGCATTAGCCATATCATATGCCATAGGCGCTTCGATTACTGGGGCCAGCTTTAATAGGAATTAGATATTATCTCGCGGGCCAAAGATAATTCCACCGCGGGCCGGATTTGGCCCGCGGGCCCTGAGTTTGACATATATGCACTGGGGTGTTAAAACTCCGAAGCAGATCACAAATGCATCTACAATGTGCTGCCTCCTGATCCTCAGCCATTCCCAGCACCGGCAATGATCTCCGCTCCGCTACAGAAAACAGATTTCGGTGACACCCCTCCTCCTTTGCGTAGCAGGCAAGAAAAACCAGGGGGGAGTTGGTAGCTTGCCTTCCAAAACCTGAAATGCTGTGTTAACATAGAACCTCGGAAATCCCGGAAATGCTCCTATCATCTGGTTTTGAATTTTATAAATGAAAGTTGAAGATGTCTTACATATCAGGGTCTGTCTGGAGATGAAATGGACCCTGACCCTGAACATTCACATAAACCACAAGATCACTGTCACATTCCTGTCTGTGTTTCACTCACGACCACCTGATTCAGGAGTCCCTGCTCCTTTCACTCAGCTGAAGCTTTGTGTGGTGAGCGGAGTGATTCGACCATTACTGGTGTCAGGTCCCTGCGCTGGAACTGTTGGGTTGATCAATTACTCAAGGCCGCTTAACCAGTGGGATAAATGACACTGCTTGATGAAACTTTTCTATGCACTGTTAACAACTCTGTCAGTTTTTTTTTCATCTGAACTATTGTGTACAAACGCGATAAAAGTTTAATTCAAAGATCCCTGTGATCATACCTTTGTCCATTCTGATTCTGACTGACGGTTGGTGATTGTCGTCGTCTTGTTTACACTTTGGTCGCTCTGCAGGACAGCTCCCCCTGCTGGTGATGCTCTAAATTTCACAACAAGCAGACAGTGAGTCAGAGAGTACGACTACTTTGCAAATATGACAGTATTTTCATCCCCTGTAGCATTTGGCATGGGGACCAAACATTCCCTGTTGGTAACCACTTCCGCACCATATCTGTCCACTGATACCTGGCGCATCTACTGACAGAGTCACAGAGCAATAAAATCCAAATTCAGAGCGTTCAGCCCAACGAGACAATGCCAACCACAGTGCCCACTGAGATGGTCACAATTTCCTGTGATGGGGCCATCTCCCTTCTGGCCTCTTCACTCCATCTACACACCCCAACTGCTTTTTGAATTATGCGACTGCGCCTGCCTCATCCACTTCCTGTGGCTGTTTCCTCCACATGATCCCCAACATCTGCATGAATCCGCTGCTGATCAGATTGGGTTTGCAATCCCTTTACCAGCCCCTGTCCATTTAGATCCCCTAGATGCTACGATAATCTTCTCTGTGAACAGCAACTACTAATGTTGTGCATTCTGCAAACTTACCAGTCAAGTAATCCTTGTGCAACCGCATCCAAATCATTGCTATAAAATAACGAATATCAAAGGTCCCAACTTGTAGCCTCATGGCACACCGCTAATTACTCGCCTCCATTGCGAGGAAAAACCTTCAACCAGCACTCTTTGCTTGCTACCTTGAAGCTAATTTAGAATACATCCAATTTGCTCTCTCCAGACAGCATGGGACCTGATCATCGAGACCGAGCTGCCACGTGACACCTTGTCAAAGGCTTTACTGAAGTCCCATGCACAACATCCATGGAAACATAACTTTGAATTTCCACCTCTGCTTAATGTCACGTTCACTGGTTCTGACAATGTAATTAGCAGAAAAGTACTTGATGAGGCCAAGGTATGTCAATGTAAATTATGGGTTGCCATGTGCTGGTGAGGACTGAATAAAATGCAGAGTTGGGATATTTTGCTTTATAAATGGTCTGTTCTCAGCAGAGGCCTACGCGACGATATATTCGAGGGTAAGTATACCACTGCAGATTGCAATAGCCAATGGGATCAAGGGCATGTTGCTGCAGTTCATGGTAACTCCACATTTCTACAATCACTACAACACGACACACTTGGGGCTTCTTATAAAGGGAGAAAATTGTCAACGCATTTTAAGATGATTATAACGTAACAAGGAAACATCAGAACTAACCAAAAGCTTCTTCAGATGATGCAGGACCTTCAAATGAGCAAAGACTGAGAGAATGTGAGTGACTGTAAAGAGCTGGGCTTCTGAAAGCACATTACCAGACCTGGAGTGATTGCAACTGGGTCTGACAGAGGCATTCCACCAATTTCGTACCTTCCTTTGTGAAGATATGTAATGTTTAAAGGACCAGTGTTCGAGTGATGAGACTCACCAAACTTTCTCCTGACTGAATCAATGAAAACTCTGAGTCAGAGGGTTCTCTTCAGTTGGTACTCTCAGTCTCGGGCTGGTTCACTTGTCGCTATTCCCTCGTTCTCATTCGTGGCTTCTTTCCAGCTGTGGGGTTTTCTTCCAATAAATCTCTCACCGCAGGTCTAACTTTAATCAGAGAGATAATGAAGCACATTAACAATACAAATGAGAAAAAAATATTTCTGCTCAATTTTTTCAAAAGCGAATCTCACTGGAATTTAAACGCTGAAGACAAATAAAAGGATCTCAGTGAACAAATCTGTAATAGTCCCTCACACGTCACAAATCCTGATAGGGGATCCGAAGGACTAATCATTCAGTCATGATAAGACAAACGATATCAGAGCAGAATGAAATGATTCAGTCCATCGAGTCTGCACAATCATTCAATGATGGCTGATTTTTTTTTCACCCCAATGCCATATTCCTGCGTCCTCTTAAAAAGGGTTGGAAACTTGGTACATCAGATTGGATCTGTGTAAAAAGACAGTGTGGAAGACCCAGTTTCAGAACTGGGATTGTCCAAGATGCTGCGTGATATGCTGAACACTTAATTGCGCAATTTGCCCAGATCTCCTCCTTGCTCATACCTACAATGGGGAAGGTACCTCACCCAGTGCTCTGAAAAGCTAGTAAAAGTGATTATCGGGGCATTAATAGTGATCTTTCGAGAAACGAAAACGAAAAGCTCTTGAATTTATAGTAAATGGACCGTCCACTTACACGCTGTTCAAAATTAGTTCTATATTGTTAAGCACTTGAGCGTCATTGCCTCACAGTACGCTCCCTCGGACAAGGCGAAATTATTATTATTTTTTCTTGCGTTATTCATTACTATTTCCTGGATACCAGATAGGCTCCCGGTGAAACTGCTTTGTCCACTCTATTGACTTTTAACATCTCGTCTATAACAAGAAGCATGATAGTGTACCACATTCAATCGTGATTAATATGCATAGAATGTAACATGGTCCCGTCTCCAATGTTCCCACTATTTACTATTTTTGCAGCTGCATGGATCAACCATTGCTTTGAGCCGGAAATTTTCATTCGGCCTGAAAAAAGCACAACATTGTAGATGTGTCCTCTTTTGTAAAATGCATCTATGAATATTTTAGGATGAAGACAGACAAGAGGAAAAAAACATACTTTAGATTTTAATTATTAATTAAAGGATAGGATAAAATGCAGTACAATAAAGAACTTTCAGGTTTTACAAACGCTTTTCTGGCGGTGTATGACTCAACATTTTATGATTGGTATAGGAAGGGCATTAGACATTTTGAAGATCTTTTTATCGACAATCGCTTTGCATCCTTTCAACAGCTCTCTGCTAAGTTCAATCTGCCTAATGTCCATTTTTTTAAATATATCTCCAAATCAGACACTTTATCAATCCTTTAATTCCCAGTTTCCCTGAAATGCCCGAGAAAAATGCTATGGATTTATTTCTCTCTATCAATCCATTGGGTAACGGTTTAATATCATTCATTCGTGATAAATTAGTATTGTGGATAAAATAGAGTGGCTTGGGACCATGATTTAAATATCTCTTTATCTGGTGAGATTTGGGGCTCGATTCTCAAATCGGTTAATTCAACCTCTCTTTGTGCTCGCCATTGCCTTTTACAGTTTAAGATTGTTCATAGAGCCCATATGTCGAAATCTAAATTATCTCGATTTTACCCTAATATTAGTCCTCTTTGTGATAAATGCAAAAGGGGCGAGGCTTCTCTTATTCATATGCACTGGACCTGTCCTAGCTTAGAGAAATTTTGGAAAGATGTTTTTATAACATTATCCTGTATTCTGAATCACCACTTAGAACCTTCCCTTTAATTGCACTGTTTGGTTTTTCGGGTGAGACAGATATACATTTGAGTTCGACTAAATGTCACATATTATCTTTTGCTTCTCTCCTGACTAGACGTCTAATCGTCCTTAGATGGAGAGATGCTGCCTCGCCCACGCATGCTCAATGGCTTAAGGATATCATGTTCTGTTTAGACCTTGAAAAAATCCATTATTCAATTCTTAATTCAGATATAAAGTGTCATAAGTTCTGGGGACCTTTTATTGAGTATTTTCATAATTTTCCTCTTAATTAAGTTTTTTTTCAGTCCCTTGCTTTCAGCTCTTTTTTTTTGGTAGTAGGCATTATTATCTTTTGTCTTCAAGTGTATTTACAGTTTTGGGGGTTTGAATGTCCAGATTTATTATCTCTACATTTTGTCGTGGTTGGTCTGGAGTTTTTGTTTGTCGTGGGGCTTGGGGAGGATATTAACTTTACATGACTTCAATTTGGGTGCTTTCTCAATTACCTTTTTCGTTTTATATTATTATTGTATGCTTATCTTGCACTGTATTAATTTTCTTTTTTTCTTTTTAAATCTTTTTATTGATTTTTAGAACATAACATAAGTAAAATATAGTACAAAAAACATTTGAGAGTACACAATAGATTCATTAATAATCAATTATATATTATCAATGTAAAAAGTCTCCCAAACTTATAATATTAATATGAAGAATTTAAGACAAAAAGCACAAAAAAAAACCCCAAAAAGAAGAAGAAAAAAAAAAAAAAACAATATATAAAAAAAAACTAACATGGGCAATTGTATAATGTTAAGTACACACAGCAGTGCCAATGACTCCGAACCTCCATTTATACAATTCAGGATGGTAGCAATAAGGTTCAGGATCAGACCATTTAACTCACATGAAAATGTTGAATAAATGGTCTCCAAGTTTCCTCAAATTTAACTGAGGAGTTAAAGACCACACTTCTAATTTTTTCTAAACTCAAACAGGAAATGGTTTGAGAGAGCCACTGAAATACAGTTGGAGGATTAATTTCTTTCCAGTTCAATAAAATAGATCTTCTAGCCAATAGTGTAGCAAATGCAATCATTCGCTGAGAAGAAGCAGATAAACACATATTATCTATCATAGGTAGACCAAAAATTGCAGTAAAAGGATGTGGTTGAAGATTAATATTTAAAACTCTTGAAATGATATTAAAAATATCCTTCCAATAGCTTTGTAAACAAGGACAAGACCAAAACATATGAGTCAATGTAGCAATATCAGAATGACATCTATCACAGGTTGGATTAACATAAGAATAAAATCGAGCAATTTTATTTTTAGACATATGGGCTCTATGTACAACCTTGAATTGTATTAGAGCATGTTTAGCACAAATAGAGGATGAGTTTACCAATAATAAAAATTTTTCCCATTGCTCAGTAGATATAGGGCAATGCAATTCTTCCTGCCATTCCTTCTTAATTTTTTCTGATATATCCGGCTGTATCTTCATAATCATATTGTAAATGATAGCTACTAAACCCTTTTGATAAGGATTAAGAGTTAGAATTCTCTCTGTAATGTCCAGTGGACATTCTTTCGAAAAAGACTTTAATTCATTATATAAAAAATTTCTAATTTGTAAGTATCTAAAAAAATGGGTTTTAGGTAAATTGTATTTGTTAGATAACTGTTCAAAGGACATAATGTTATCATCCAAATACAGGTCACGAAAACATTTTATACCTTTTGTTTTCCATAGGAAAAAAGCCTGATCTATAAATGATGGCCGAAAGAAGTAATTAGATATTATAGGACTTGAAAGTATAAACTTATTCAAGCCAAAAGATTTACGAAATTGAAACCAGATTCGTAATGTATACTTAACTATGGGATTAGTTATCTGTTTATTAATTTTGAGTAACGAAAAAGGAAGTGAAGATCCTAAGATTGAGATCAATGAGAAATCTTGCACAGATTTACATTCCAAATTTACCCATTGTGGGCCAGCTACTGTAGTCAATTCTTGTGTCCAAAATATCAAATACCGTATATTAACTGCCCAGTAGTAAAATCTTAGGTTTGGTAAAGCCAAGCCGCCCTCTTTCTTTGACTTCTGTAAATATTTTTTACCTAATCTAGGATTTTTGTTCTGCCACAAATAGGAAGATATTTTAGAGTCAACCATATCAAAAAAAGATTTAGGAATAAAAATTGGTAATGCTTGAAATAAATATAGAAATTTAGGTAATATCATCATCTTAATGGCATTAATTCTGCCTACCAAAGACAAAGAAAGTGGGGACCATCTATTAGCAAGTTGCTTAATTTGGTCTATTAAGGGGAAAAAATTAGTTTTAAACAAATCTTTATGTTTTTTAGTAATTTTAATACCTAAATAGGTAAAATAATCTGTAACGAATCTATATGGTACATGATTATAAATTGGAATATACATATTTAATGGAAAAAGTTCACTCTTATTAAAATTCAATTTATAACCAGAAAAATTACTAAATTGAGCAAGTAAAGAAGAAATAGCAGGAATAGATTTTTCAGGATCAGATATATATAATAATAAATCGTCCGCATATAATGATACCTTATACATCGCCTCTCCACGGGTAATGCCTAAAATATTGGGTGATTCACGAATAGCTATAGCCAAAGGTTCTAAAGCAATATCAAATAATAAAGGGCTCAAAGGACAACCTTGTCTTGTACCGCGAAATAATTGAAAGAAAGGGGATTTTTGATTATTGGTAAAAACCGAAGCTAAAGGTTTATGATATATTAACTTAATCCATGATATAAATTTTGATCCAAAATTGAAATGTTGCAATGTATTGAATAAATATGACCATTCGACTCTATCAAATGCTTTTTCGGCATCCAAAGAGATAATACATTCAGGGATTTTAGATGTAGAGGTATAAGCAATATTAATTAATTTTCTAATGTTAAAAGATGAATAGCGATTTTTAATAAATCCGGTCTGATCCTCAGAAATAATCCGAGGTAATATATTTTCTAATCTAATAGCTAAAATTTTACTAAAAATCTTAAAATCCGTATTCAGCAAAGATATAGGACGATAGGATGCACATTCAGTCGGGTCTTTGTCTTTTTTAAGAATTAAAGAAATAGAAGCTTCATAAAAAGATTGTGGTAATTTACCTATACTTAATGCATCTTTAAAAATTTTACAAAGCCAAGGAGAAAGTATAGAAGAAAAGGATTTAAAAAATTCTGCGGAAAAACCATCTGGACCTGAAGCTTTACCCGAGTTCATTGAAAAAATAGCCTTTTCTATTTCAGACTCGGTAATAGGTGTATCCAAAAATACGTTATCTTCAACAGTTACTTTTGGAATATTCAATTTCCCTAAAAATTCATTCATAATAGAAGAGTCCTTAGTACATTCTGATTGATATAAGGAATTATAAAAATCTTGAAAGGCTTTATTTATCTCTTTATGGTCAATCGTCAAAGTACCATCTTGTTTACGAATCCTAGTAATTTGTCGCTTATCTGAAGCAATTTTCAATTGATTAGCTAGTAGTTTACCTGACTTATCTCCATATGTATAAAATTGAGCCTTCGATTTAATTAACTGACTTTCAATCGAGGAGGTTAATAGTAAACTATGTTCCATTTGGAGTTCCACTCTTTCTTTATAAAGTTCTTTACTAGGAGTTGATGAGTAGATCTTATCAATTGCCTTAATTTTATCAACTAATGTTGATATTTTGGAATTAGTTCGTTTCCTAACTCCAGCAGAATATGAAATAATCTGTCCACGAATATATGCCTTAAAAGTATCCCATAAAATTCCACTAGAGATCTCTGCTGTAGAATTTATTGAGAAAAACAAATCAATTTGCTGTTTAATAAAGCTAATAAAGTCAGAGTCCTGCAAAAGAACAGGATTAAGCCTCCAACTTTTCGTACTAATATATGAATCCGTCACCTTAATAGATAACTTCAAAGGTGCATGATCAGATATGGTAATTGAGTCATATTTACAATCCATGACATCTGTAAGTAAATGCTGATCAATGAAAAAGTAATCAATTCTTGAATAACTATGATAGACATGGGAAAAATATGAAAACTCTTTGTCATTAGGGTGTAAAAAACGCAAAATCTCACAAATAGCTGAATCAACCATAAAGGAATTAATAAGAGAATTCAAACGCTCCAGTGTTTGGAGCGTCATAACTGTTTTGATGTATTTGAAAGTTTGAAACTTTTATTTATTGTTTTAATTCTTTTCTTTTAACTTTTTTGTTTATATACATTTATAACACTAATTTTATATTTTAACTTTTGTAGTATTACCCTTTTTATAATGTGGGTTGTGTGTATTTTCTTAACTCTATTACGTTCGAGTTGCCGTCTTGAGACATGGGGGTAGTTTTAGTATTAGCTTGCTCGCTTGCCTTTTTTGGCTTTTTTCTTGGGGTTTCAAGGGTGGTGGGAGGGGGATTTATCTTTCTTTTTTTGTTTTTTGCTTGCTTTTTGCTTAGTTTTATTTTTTGGGCGCATATGAAACTACAAAAATGGCTGCAGTGCTATGACTTCCGGTTTCCTTTTGAACTTACTTCCTTCTTCCGGGTTCATGAGTTCACTTTTCTTTCGAACTTATGTATTAACTATAATATATACTGTCATGATGGTTAAGACTATTAATTTCGTTTCTTGGAATACTAATGGTTTAAATCATCCGATCAAACGGAAAAAAGTATTCAATGTATTCCATAGAATGAATGCTAATGTTATCTTTATACAAGAGACTCATGTAAGGAAGATGGATAGTCAGCGCTTGTTTAGGTTCTGGAAGGGCCAACAATACCACTCAAATGTGCAAGCTAAAGTGAGATGTGTGTCTATTTTTATAGACTCATCTACTGCTTTTATACATCATGAAACAATTTCAGATCCGCACGGTAGATTTTTGCTTATTACTGGTTTACTTTGTAATCAAAAAGTTCTTCTAGTTAATGTTTATGCTCCAAATACTGATTGTCCTGAATTTTTTAAATGTTTATTTACATCCTTTCCCAATCTGAATCAATATAGATTGATAATGGGCGGAGATTTTAATTGTTGTTTAAACCCTGTGATGGATAGGTCCAAGCCCATTCAAATTTTGCCGAACAAATCGGCTTCTCTTATTAATTTTCTACTTTGTTTTGGGTTTTCTTATTTGTAGTGTTGTAGAAAATGCATTAAAAAATCAATTAATTTTTTTTTTAAAAAGACACTGTGGAAGACCCAGTATCAGAACTGGGATTGTCCAAGATACTGCGTGATATGCTGAACGCTTAATTGCACAATTTGGCCTAGATCTCCTCCTTGCTCATCCCTATTATGGGGGAGGTTCCTCACCCTGTGTTCGGAAAAGGTAGAAAAAGTGATAATCGGGGCATTAATAGTGATCTTTCGAGAAACGAAGCAGAAAAGCTCTTGAATTTACAGTAAATGGACCTTCTAGTTATTCTCTGCTCAACATTAGTTCTGTATTGTTAAGCTCTTGAGCCTCACTGCCTAAGTACGCTCCCTCGGACAAGGCGAAATTATTATTAATTTTTCTTGCGTTATTCATTACTATTTCTTGGATCCCTTAGAGGCTCCCGGTGAAACAGTTTTTGTCCACTCTACTGACTTTTAACATCTCGTCTGTAACAGGGAGCACGATAATGTATCATATTCAACCGTGATTGATATGCACAGAATGTAACATGGACTCCAATGTTCCCACTAATGACTATTTTTTCAGCTGAGTGGATCAACCATTGCTCTGAGCCGGGAAATTTTCACGCGGCCTGGAAAAGCGCAGCATCGTATATATGCTCCCTTTTTTGTAATGTGCATCTATGAATATTTATAATGAAGACTGACAATTAAAGGATAGGATAAAAATGCAGTACAACAAAGAGGAACTTTCAGGTTTCATAAACGTTTATCTGACAGTGTTTAATTCCATCTGCGCTGCAACAAAGGCTCCGTTCGCGGGAGCATTTTGGTTACGCGGACGCGGAGTTTAGAGGGAACAGTGACGGGTCTCTCTCTCCAAGTTATCCCCATCTTATAACAGTGTTTTGTCCACTGCCTTGCCAGCGACAGCCTGTTGTTGCAAACATGCAAATCGTTAACAATCAGTCCCAGACATCATCCGTGTTCATATTCGAGATGGGTGAGGGTTTTTTCTAAATGGGAAATGCACTAAATGGCCTCTTTGGTAGGTACAACTGTATATCAGCTCATTAATACAAATCTGTTAATCATCTGCCTGCAAATGAAAGCATAAACACATGCAGGTATGGTCAACGAGATCAGTTGTGATTTAGACCAAACATCCGAATAGGTAAATGTGATGTAAGTGACATTGACCGAAATATACACTGAAATTTAGAAGGATGAGAGGGGATCTGATTGAAACATATAAGATTTTTAAGGGATTGGACACGCTAGAGACAGGAAACGTTCCCGATGTTGACGGAGTCCAGAACAAGAGGCCACAGCTAACAATAAGGGGTAGGTCATTTAGAACGGAATTCAGGAAAAAACTTTTTCACCCAGAGAGTATGTATCTATAGAATGCTATGCTTCAGAAGGCAGTGGAGGCCAATTCCCGGGATGCTTTTAAGAAAAAGTTAGAGCTCTGAAAGATAGCGCAGGTAAGGGATATGGGGAGAAGGCAGGAACGGGGTACTGATTGTGGAAGATCAGCCATGATCACATTGAATGGCGGTGCTGGCTCGCAGGGCCGAATGGCCTACTCCTGCACCTATTGTCTATTGTCTATTGACCGTGGAGTGATCGCTGGTGCCAGACCGGGTGGTATGAGTGTTACGGAAACTGATCAGCAACTTGGATTTTCACATATAAATCTCCTGGTTTACAGAGAATGGACCGGTAACAAACCAAAGGAACATCCAGTGAGCGGCGGCTCTAAAGGCCTCGTTAATGAGAGAGCTCAGTGAGATTGGCCAGACTGATTAAATCCGACAGGAAGGCGGCAAGAACTCAAATAACCATGCACTCCAACAGCGACGTGCAAGAGAGCGTCACTGAGCACCTAACATAGAACTTGGGTGGGGTGCAGCCGCAGTAAACCTCGGAGCATTCACTCAGTGTCACATCATTAGGTACAGGAGTACATAAAAACGTGCCCACTGAGTGTAGACTTCCATACTTTTATCAACTGCCAGTGAGATGTATTATAGGAATTTTTATCCTAAATATCACTGCCAGATATATAAAGTTTTTGCTAAAAAATAAACACACAAACAGAATGAAACACAGATATTCGTCAATCCACGCAATTCTAAGGACAATACTGAACTGATAGAAACAATCGCACTACTAGGGTGACCAGTAGGCGTAATAAGACACCATAACATTTCCCCTATGGCCCTGGTTGTTATCTGGTGCTGGACTCATGATTCTGTTTCCAGCGAATCCGAGCATCTGAATTTTATGTCCCTACCAGTAAGTGAACACACCCTGAGCAATTTTCAGTTGATAACATGGTCAGAAACCTGAGCCTCAGTCTATTCAGCATGTTTACGCCACCCCTTGTTCCACAACGCTTGTGGTAAACCACATAAAAGCTTAATTTGCATTAACAACTCACTCTTGCAAGTGGTCTGAACCAGAATTAATACTACAGTGCAAGCGGTGCAGTAATTTCCTCTCTCTAGAAAATTTGATCTGCTCTAGAGAGGAATCACAACCCACGTCCTGGTCCGGTTCGGTTGGTGTCATCGCTTTGAATTATTGTTCACCCAGGGACCAGTTTATTGTCAGATTATAAACCCCAGCGACAGCTCAGGGCAAAGATCGCTGTGGGTTTATTGCACCGAGACAGCAGAAGGAAGGGCGCTCTCCACTCTGATGGAATATTATGTATTTGGAATAATGTTCTCTTTTGAACAGGAGGCATTCCCATTCTCCAGATTTTACTGTGCCCCCTCCGCCAGGAACTGACTTCAAGGTCATCCTGTTTATAAAGAGCCATTTTTAACAGTTGTCCGCAGTTGGACCATTACAGTAATGGGCGGTTCCGGGAGGAACGGTGCCGAGATAACCATCTCCCAGAGATAACAACCGGTCAAAGTCAACAGCGAGATATGAACGCCCTTCCCCTTCAGTTTATTGCTCATTTACTGGAAACATGTTACCATGTCAACGTAGAATCAGATGGAATTATGGCCTTATCCCACTGGCCAATTTGGCAGACATCGCACTTATTTTACAAATACATCTACCGTTCCTCGTCTGAGATCAAAGAAAAAAACATCAAACGTTAAATACACCGGGTCTCTTATTTGTCAGAGTGCGCTGCTGGTATGTTGATTTAGTAACAAGACATTCGTCCCCTCAGTCCTGTTCCGCCATTCTCTATGATCACAGCTGGACTGTGATCTCAGTGACACATCCCTGCGACCGCCTGCAACATTTCATTCCACTCCCTTGTCTGTCCAGAAATGTGTTCGGCGGAATTAAACACATTGAAAGAAATTTCTGCTTCTCTTTCCCTTTGAGGAAGAGAAATCCAAAGGCACACTAGTTTCAGCTCAGAAAAATAACCTCATCTATCTTCATCTGTTTCAGCTCTCCCTACAGTAGCAAACGTGTTCTCCACATTCCTGTCTAGACACCGGGTGATATTCAACGTCCCCAGCAAGGGCTCAACTCAATGGATCTAACCACCAGTGGAAAAAATCCCCTCACCTCCTAAATAACAGCGAATGCAATTAACTCCCCGTCTTAGTCGAATGCCAGCGAATACAGCGCAGAGGTCAGCATTGAAGCGGACGGGCAATCGCAGCGGAAGCCCCCCGGACATGCACTCAGTGGCCGCATTATTAGGTACAGGGCGTTCATAGTAAAGTGCCCAATGAGTGTAGAATTTGCTGTTTTTATCTACACCCAGTGAGAACTACCACAATATTTGTTTATATATATATCCCTGCCAGAAGTACCTCTTCATCCCTATAAAAACAACATATACAGAATAATCGAGCACCAAGTTCGATAAAGCCGCGCGATTTCAATGATAATATTGATAGAACCAAAGAACACCACCGCCACATCACAGTACAGGACCTTCAGCCCTCCATGTTGTGCCAACCCCTATAATCCTTAAAGAAGTACTAAACCCACACTACCTCATAACCTTCCATTTTTTTGATATGGTAGAAATATTAGAAATACTGCCGTTACAAGTGGGCTTATTAAAACTCCATAACACTGCCGAATACAGTCCATGTTCCTACCTGATGCAGAACACCTGTGTCTGGTTTCTGGGAATCCGAGCATCTGAATTTTATGGGCACTAGCAGTAAGTGAACACACCCTGAGCAATGTTCAGTTGATAACACGCTCATAAACCTGAACTTCAGTCTATTCAGCATGTAACACCACACCTTGTTCCACAGCGCTTGGGTTAAACGACAGAAAGACTCGCCTTGCTTCAATGAGTCTTTCTAACTTGTGGTCCGAATCAGAATTAATACTTCAGTGCGCGAAATTTTACCACCTCCAGAGAGGAATCACAACCCGCATCCTGGTTCCGTTCGGTTGGTGCTGTCACTTGGATTTATTATTCACCTCGGGACCAGTTTATTGTCAGATTATAATCTCCAGCAACAGCTCAGGGCAAAGATCGTTGTGGGTGTATTGCACAGAGACAGCAGAATGAAGGGCGCTCTCCACTCTGATGGAATATTATGTATTTGGAATAATGTTCTCTTTTGATCAGCAGACATTCCCTTTCTCCAGATTTTACTGTGCCCCCTCAGCCTGGACTTGCACTGATTTTAGGTTGGCCCTTTTAAAAGCAATCTTCAACAGTTGTCCGCAGTTGTAACATTAGGGTAATGGGCAAGTGGAGAGCGGCTGTGCCAAGATTACCATCTCCCAGAGATAACTACCAGTCGAAGTCGTCAGCAAGATAAAGATGCCCTTCCCCTTCAGTTTATTGTTCACTTACTGGAAACAAATTGCAGGATCACAGCGCCATCATACGAAACTTAGACCATTTCCCGCTGGTGAATTTGCCTGACATCACATTCACTTTACACATACATCAACCGTTTTTCATCAGTGACGGATGGAAAAACACGAAACATAAATTCACGGGGTCTCTTATTTGGCGAAGGTTGTTGCTGGCATATTGAATTAGCAGCAGGATATTCGGCTATTTCTATTTGAACAAATAACAGGCGGGTTAGAGAGAGGTGAATACGTTGATGTTGGGTACTTGGATTTTCCAAAGGCCTGTGACAAGGTGCCACACTTGAGGCTGCTTAGCAAGCTACGCGCCCAGGGTATTACAGGAAAGATTCCAGCATTGATAAATCAGTGCCTAATTGACTGCCTCTTATGGTCTTATGGAAATACAGCTTCCCTGGAGCTGGAGGAAAGAGGTGGAAGAGGCAGTGGGAAGACATGGTTTGTCAGGGCTGAAAACGAGTTGAATTTACCATAACCTTCAGACTGAATCGGAAAACCATTCTGAGCGTATTGGAAATGTCCGAAGCAGGGGAGATGTGATCTCATGTGTTGAGGGCAGAGGTTCTGTCTCCATCAGACCCTCAGTGAGATGGTTCAAGTTACAATGTGCAGGGAAATATGCAGATGAAAGCATAGTGTTTGGGGCAGGTTTAAATCACAGATTCTGACACAGTGAGAGGGTTAGTTTTGCTGTAAGGAAGCAACATTAATGGAAGAAAACAAAGGAACTTCATCAATTGCCAGTTTTTTTTTAGCTGAAGTGTCCAATCTGTATGTTACCTTGACAGAAACAGATATTCCCAGTGGTGACAAAGGGGTGCCGTCCGGTTTATTTCAGGTTGGAGAGGGGTGTGGAGTTTTGAAATCAATGCCTCGCGGTGCCACCATCGTTAATCTGGCATGTCCGGAGTGGTGGATCACACAACACGGAAACAGGCCTTTGGCCGGCCATACCTGTTCTGACCATCCACTCACTGTCTGCACTGGTCCCATTTATCAGCACTTGGTTCATAGCCGACTGTATCTCGGCAGTTTCAATGCTCATCAGGATTATTCCCTGGATCACGTCTTGAACGACGGATCAACATGAGGTACTACCCAGTTCTCCCAGAGTTTGCTTGTGGCTAGGCAGGCCACAAGTATATTGGTCAAGGCCCCAGCAATCTCTTCACTTGCCTCTCTCTGTAACGTGTGGTATATCCCATCAGGGCCCAGAGATTTATACGCCTTAATGCACTATAAGAGACCCAACACTGTCTCCTCCCTTACATCAAAATGCTTGTGTATACTTGTATTCTCCGCACTGATCTCCCTATCCTCCTTGTCTTTCTCCTAGGTAACTGCTGATGTAAGTTACTCATTAAGGACATCACACACATCCTCGAGGGCTCTGTTTGATTCGACCTTCCTAAGTTTTACATACTTTTCCGTTTCCTGCTTGACTAAATTCATCACGTCTCTCCACATTTAAGGTTCTCATACGCTGCCAATCTCGTCATTTCTTCGTACAGGAACGTACCCGTCCTATACTCCGTGCAGATGGACTATAAACACCCTCTACATGTCAGATGTGGACTTGACAGAAACAGTTGCCTCCCATAACTCTCCATAGTTCTTGCTTAATGAATTCGTAATTTACCCTAATCCAATTCTTTACTCTCCCACAAAGTCTACACTTTCCTTCTCTATAGCTCTCTTAAACTTAAGAAGTTCTGCCCTAACCATTCACCCACCAAATGGTCGGGTATCTAGCTAGCATAATTACCCAACACCAGGTCCAGTACAGCTCCTGCTTTTGTTGGACTATCTAGATCCTGATTTAAGATGTCATCCCAAATAGCAAAAAAAGTTGAAGCTAGAGAATCGGGGAGCATTTAATAATCAAAAGAAGACAATTAAAAAAGGAATAAGCAGAGAAAAGGTGAAATATGAAGGCAAGCTAGCTAATAATATAAAATAAGATACCAAAATAAAGTATCATAATGAAGCACAGCAATGCATCATATTCAATCATGATTAATATGCATAGAATTTAACATGGTTCGGTCTCCAATGTTCCCACTAAATTACTATTTTTGCCGCTGCGTGGAGCAACCATTGCTCTGAGCTGGAGGTTTTCACACGGCCTGAAAAAAGCGCGACATCTTAGATGTGTGTGTTTTTGTAATGTGCATCTATGAATATTTAGAATGGGCTGACAAAAAATATATACTTTTGCCTTTATCTATTAATGGAAGGATATGATTAGTTATAGTGCAACAAAGAAAACCTCTCAGATTTCATGAACATTTTTCCAGCTGCATTTTAATCCATCTGCGCTGCAACAAAGGCTCAGTGACGCGATCATTTTAATTAGAGCGCAGCCGCACACCGGCGCGGCTCAGAAGCAACAGTGACAGTCTCTCTCTCCAGGTTACCCCAAACTGCGTTGTCAGCGATAACCTGTGGTTGGAAACAGAGAAATCGCAAAAATCAGCACCAAATCCCACCCATATTCAAATTCGAGATAGGTGAGGGCCTGTCTAAATGGTAAATGCAGTGAATGGCCGAGTTATTAGGTACAAATGTACAGCCGCTTATTAATGGGAATCTGTTAATCGCGTGGCAGCAACTCAAAGGATAAAAGAATGCAGATATTGTCAAGGGGTTCAGTTGTTGTTTAGGCGAAGCATCCGAATCTGGAATAAATGTGGTCCAAGTGACCTTGACTGTGGAATGATTGCTGGTGCCAGACAGGGTGGCGTGAGCATTACGGAAACTGATCATCTCCTGGGATTTTAACGCACAATTCGCTCGGTTTACAGCGAATGTTGCGAAAACAAAACGAAAGAAAATCCAGTGAGCAGCTGTTCTGAGGGTGAAAACGTCTTGTAAATGAGAGAGCTCAGGAGATTGACCAGACTGATTAAATCCGACAGGAAGATGACAGTAACTTAAATAGCCATACGCTCCAAAAGCCAGGGTGCAGAAGAGCGTCACTGAATGCCGAACATCAGATTGGATGGGGTACAGCCGCGGTAAAGTCCGAGCATACACTCAGAGGTCATATTATTAGGTACAGGAAGTAGATAAGAATTGCCCACTGAGTGTAGACGCCCATAATTTTAACAACTGCCAGTGAGATTTACTACAGGATTTTTTATTTTAAATATCACTGCCAGATGTACACCATCTTTGCTCACAAAAATACACAGAATAAAAAAAAACACGCATCCGTAAACCCAGGCAATCTTGTGGACAATATTGAACTGGTGGAAACTCTAGAAATACTATTGTGACAAGTGGGTTAATAAAACACCATAACAACCTGATTTTACCATGTTAAAATATCCCATGACTATCGTAACATTGCCCTTCTGACACACATTTTCTATCTCCCATTGTAATTTTCAGACCATGTCATTACTACTGTGTGGGAGTCTGTATATAATCCCCATTAGGGTCTTTGTCCCCTTGCAGTTTCCTAGCTCTACCCACAATGATTCCTACCCTATGTCACCTTTTTCTAATGATTTGATTTCATTTTTCACCGAGAGTCACGCCAGCCTTTCTGCCGACCTACCTGTCCTTTTGATACAGTGTGTATCCTTGGATGTTAAACTCCCA
Organism: Hemitrygon akajei; assembly: GCF_048418815.1. Lineage (NCBI taxonomy): Eukaryota > Metazoa > Chordata > Chondrichthyes > Myliobatiformes > Dasyatidae > Hemitrygon > Hemitrygon akajei. The sequence goes on from NW_027331986.1 coordinate 2,619,544, forward strand.
GACGTAATATTCTTTCTGCCACGATTCAGTGACACCCACAATATCATGCATGCCAATCTGTAACTTTGCTGCGTTCGTCTATTATTCCCTTTTCTGTTCGCCTTCACCTGTAACACCGTCAGTCTTGTACTCCCCGTTTTCCATTCTGTCTCCCTTTTTATGTTGCAACTCATCCCATTGACTGCATGTTTGCCCTATCATCAGCCTCCCCTTTCTATCACTATGACTGCACACTGCCTCTGTTTGTGAACCAGCTGCCCAATTCCCAGCATTATAACTCCAGTTCCCATCCCCCCGCAAGATTAGCCCTCTTGAATTGTTTTGGAATACCTGCCCGCTAGGGTATTGGTTCCCCTGGGATTCTGGTGTAACTCATCCCTTTTGTACAGGCCATACATTGCCCAGACGAGATCCCAATCGTCCATATATCTGAACCTCTGCCTCCTGCGCCAGTTCCTCAGCCACTACCAAATCATTCTACTCTTGTCCTCGCTGGCACGTGGCACAGCCATCAATTCAGAGATTACTACGCTGTAGGTCCTGCTTCTCATATTTCTATCTCGCTTCCTTTATTATCTCCCAGGAACCCCTTCATTTTTCCTACCCATGTCATTGGTGCCAGTATATACACCAAGACATCTGGCTGCTCACCCACCCCTATAGAATACCATGGACCCGATCTGAGACATCCCTGACCCTGTCACCTGGGAGGCAATATACATCTAGAATCTTATCTCTGTTCCTCTGACTATGGAATCTTTTCTACACACTGTAGACCTCTTCACTTCTGTTCTCTTCCAAGCCTGAGACCCAGAGGTTGTGCTTCCAGCTGATAGGTCGTCCCTCTCACTCGCTGTGTACTCAAAGTGATATACTTACTATTGAGGGGCATGTCCACGGGGCTTGTCTGCACTGGCTGCTCATTTCGCTTCCTTCCGCCGACAGTCACCAAGTTACTCTCCTTCTGCAACCTCAGGGTAACTAATTCCTTGTATCTTCGAACTGAAATTTAAATCATACCGGTACCCAAGAAGAGTGTGGTTAAATTCGGCAATGACTATCGCCCAGTGGCGCTTACATCCACAGCTGAAGTGTTCTGATGGGCTGGTATTGAAGCATATCAGCTCCTGTCTGAACAGTGACCTGGATCCACTCCAATTTGTCTACTGAAACAACAGATCTACAGCACATCTTCTACGGCTTCAGTGATCAACGTTAATCCTGAATTGTAAAGCACTTGAGCCTGATCACCTCACAGTACAATTCCCCTGACGAGGTGAATTCAGTTTTTGTGTGCTGCACATTACCATTTCCATGATGCCTGTGCGTCACCGATAAAATAGTTTTAGCTGCTCTTTTCAGCCTAAATATCCCATCTATGACAGGGAAGTGCGATACTGTGCCGTGTTCAAATGTATTTGTTCTTCGCGATTATTTTGCATAGATTCCAGGATTTTATGTTCCCTCATATTAACCCACCCTTGTCATCACAACAATGTTTAGTTCACGGTCTGGTCTGCGCCATCCAGTTGTGGGAAGCAGGGGAATGAATAAATAGATCCAGATCTCATTCTTGATAACACCCGAGATGGGGCTGAGTGGGTTGACTAATTCGGAAATAAACTCAGTGGTAATTTTTTGAAGTGCACCTGTACTCCAGCTCATTAATGCTGATCAACAAATCACGTGGCACCAGCTCAGTCACTTTAATAAAAACATGCAGAGATGGTCAACAGGTCCAGGTGTTGTTCAGAACAAACATCAGATTGGGGAAGAAATGTGGTCTCGGTGACTTTGACAGTGGAATGATTGTTGGTTCCAGACGGAGTAGTGTGAATATCTCTGGGATTGTCACGCACAACTGTCTCGATTTATAGACAATGGTGCGAAATACAAACAGACAATCATCCGGTGAGTGTCAGTGCTGGACAGGAAAACGCTGTGTGTATGAGACAGACCGGAGGAGAATGGCCAGACTGATTCAAGCTGCCGGGAAGGCGACAGCAAGTCTAATAAGCACAGGTTGCAACAGGGAAAGCGGCCAGTGAGTGAGTGGGCCAGTGAAGGAGTGGAGCTTTGAGGCTTTGATTCGAGATGCTTCGACGAGAAGAGGCGGCGGACGAGCTTGTTCCCAGTTAGTCTTTACAGTGCCTCCTGAGACGGTGATGTGCCTCTCCTGTGAGATGTGGCAGTTATGGGGGAACTCCCCTCTCCCACAGAGGCACATCTGCCAGAAGTGCATGTGGCTGGGTGATCTGGAAGACCGTGTGAGGAATCTGGAGCAGCAGCTGGATGACCTTCGACTCATAAGGGAGAATGAGGCAGTCATAGATAGAGCTACAGGGAGGTAGTCACACCTAGGCTGCCGGAAGCAGGTCGTTGGGTGACAGTCAGAGGGGGGAAAGCGAAGGAGAGTAGACAGGTAGTGCAGAGCAACCCTGTAACCATTCCCCTGAATAATAAGTTTACCGTCCTGGATGCTGTTGGTGAGGACAACCGACCAGCTGTGAGCCACGGTGGAAGGGCCTCTATCACTGAGTCTGACCCTGTGTTGTAGAAGGATGTGACGGAGAAGAGGAGACCTGTCGTCATTGGAGACTCTATAGTCAGGGGAGCAGACAGGAGATTTTGTGGATTTGAGAAGGACACCCGCATGGTTTGTTGCCTCCCAGGTGCCAGGGTCTGGGATGTCTCTGACCGGGTGCATAACATCCTGGTACGAGAGGGAAAGCAACCAGAAGTCGTGACACATGTTAGTACCAACGACATAGGCAGGAAGAGGGATGAGGTCCTGAAGTGTGAGTTTCGGGAACTAGGCAGAAGGCTGAAGAACAGGACCTCAAGGGTGGCGTTCTCAGGATTGCTGACAGTGTTACGTGATAGTGATGGTAAGAATTGGAGGAGATGGCAGTTGAATGCGTGGCTAAGGAGTTGGTGCAGGGGGCAGGGTTTTAGATTTTTGGATCATTGGGATCTCTTTTGGGGAAGGTGGGACCTGTACATATTTGATGGGTTGCACCTGAACTCGTGGGGGAGCAATATCCTTGCAGGTAGGTTTGCCAGCATGGTTCGGGAGGGTTTAAACTAATTTACAAGGGGGATGGGACCCGGGGAGATTGAGCAGTGAAAGAAGTGCATGGAATAAAGCCAGATCTAACATATAGAGAGGCTTTGATGAAAGAGAAGCAGAATAAAGGGTGTAAAGGCAATAAGGTAGAAGGGCTAAAGTGTGTGTACTTCAATGCAAGAAGCATCAGGATCAAAGGTGATGAACTGAGAGCTTGGATACATACATGGAATTACGATGTAGTGGTCAATACAGAGACGTGACTGGCACCAGGGCAGGATTGGATTCTCAATATTCTTGGATTTAAGTGCTTTAAAATGGATAGAGAGGGGCTAAAAGGGAAGAGGGGTGACATTACTGGTTAGGGATACTATTACAGTTATAGAAAGGGCGGGTAATGTAGCAGGATCATCTTTTGAGTCAGTATGGGTGGAAATCAGGAAGATGAAGGGAGCAGTTACTCTATTTTGGGGTATTCTATAGGCCCCCTGGTAGCAGCAGAGATACTGAGGAGCAGACTGGGAGGCAGATTTTGGTTGCAAAACTAACAGGGTTGTTATCATGGGTGACTTTAACATCCCTAATATTGATTGGCACCTGATTAGATGGTTTAGATGGGGCAGAATTTGTTAAGTTGGTCCAGGACGGATTCCAGTCACAGTACGTTGAAAGTCCGACTAGGGGGGATGCCATACTAGATCTAGTATTAGGCAACGAACCGGGTCAGGTCACAGATCTCTCAGCAGGTGAGCATCTGGGGGACAGTGATCACCGCTCCCTGGCCTTTAGCATTATCATGGAAAAGGGTAGAATCAGAGAGGACAGGAACATTTTTAATTGGGTAAGGGCAAATTATGATGCTATAAGGCTAGAACTTGCGGGTGTGAATTGAGATGATGGTTTTGCAGGGAAATGTACTATGGACATGTGGTCGATGTTTAAGGATATCTTGCAGGATGTTAGGGATAAATTTGTCCCGGTGAGGAAGATAAAGAATTGTAGGGTGTAAGAACCATGGGTGACAAAGTGAGGTGGAAAATCTAGTCAGATTGAAGAAGGCAGCATACATGAGGTTTAGGAAGCAAGGATCAGATGGGTCTATTGAGGAATATAGGGTAGCAAGAAAGGAGTTTAAGAAAGAGCTGAGAAGAGCAAGAAGGGGGCATGAGAAGGCCTTGGTGAATAGGGTAAGGGGAAACCCCAAGGCATTCTTCAATTATGTGAACAACAAAAAGTTGACAGGAGTGAAGGTACCGATTAGAGATAAAGGTGGGAAGATATGCCTGGAGGCTGTGGAAGTGAGTGAGGTCCTCAATGAATACTTCTCTTCGGTATTAAACAATGCGAGGGAACGTGATGATGGGGAGGACAATATGAGTGAAGTTAATATTCTGAAGCATGTTGATATTAAGGGAGAGGAGATGTTGGAGTTGTTAAAATACATTAGGACGGATAAGTCCCCAGGGCCTGACGGAATATTCCCCAGGCTGCTCCACGAGGCGAGGGAAGAGATTGCTGAGCCTCTGGCTAGGATCTTTATGTCCTCGTTGTCCACGGGAATGGTACCGGAGGATGGAGGGAGGTGAATGTTGTCCCCCTTGTTCAAAATAGTTAGCATGGATAGTCCGGGTAATTATAGACCAGTGAGCCTTACGTCTGTGGTGGGAAAGCTGCTGGAAAAGATTCATAAAAATAGGATCTATGGGCATTTAGAGAATCATGGTCTGATTAGGGGCAGTCAGCATGGCTTTGTGAAGGGCAGATCGTGTCTAACAAGCCTGATAGAGTTCTTTGAGGAGCATATAGATGACCAAGCATATAGATGGAAGGTAGTGCAGTGGATGTGATCTACAGGAATTTTAGTAAGGCATTTGACAAGGTTCCACACGGTAAGCTTATTCAGAAAGTCAGAAGGCTTGGGATCCAGGGAAGTTTGTCCAGGAGGATTCAGAATTGGTTTGCCTGCAGAAGGTCATGGTGGAGGGAGTACATTCAGATTGGAGGGTTGTGACCTGTGGTGTCCCACAAGGATCTGTTCTAGGACCTCTACTTTTCTTGATTTATATTAATGACCTGGATGTGAGAGTAGAAGGGTGGGCTGGCAAGTTTGCAGGTGACACAAAGGTTGGTAGGGTTGTAGATAGTGTAGAGGATTCTTGAAGATTGCTGATAGACATTGATCGGATGCAGAAGTGGGTTGAGAATGGCTGTTGGAGTTCAGCCCGGAGAAGTATGAGGTGGTACACTTTGGAAGGACAAACTCCAAGGTAGAGTACAAAGTAAATGGCAGGATACTTGATAGTGTGGAGGAGCAGAAGGATCTGGGGGTACATGTCCACAGATCCCTGAAAGTTGCCTCACAGTTAGATAGGGTAGTTATGAAAGATTATGGGGTGTTAGCTTTCATAAATCAAGGGATTGAGTTTATCTCTGTCAAATCACCCCTCATTCTCCTACGCTCCAGGGAATAAAGTCCTAACCTATTCAACTTTTCTCAGTAACTCAGTTTCTCAAGTCCTGGCAGCATCCTTGTAAACCTCCCCTGCACTCTTTCAACCTTATTAATATCCTTCCTGTAATTAGGTGACCAAAACTGCAAACAATACTACAAGTTCGGTCTTACCAATGTCGTATACAACCTCACTGTTACATTCCAATTCTCTCATCTCAGATATTTGTAAAGTATGTGTGATAGCAAGGAAACACAACAACAGGAGTACCGTAACTAGACCAAGAGAGAGGGGAGGGAGAGGGGAGAGAGAGAGAGTGGAGAGAGAGGGGGAGAGAGGGAGAGAAAGGGGGAGGAGGGAGAGGGGAGGGAGAGAGAGAGGGAGACAGAGGGAGAGAGAGAGAGGGGGAGAGGGGGTGGGGGAGAGGGGGAGGGAGAGGGGGAGGGAGAGGGGGAGAGAGAGGGGAGAGAGGGGAGAGAGAGGGAGAGAGAGAGAGAGAGAGAGAGAGAGAGAGAGAGAGAGAGAGAGAGAGAGAGAGAGAGGAGTGAGAGAGAGAGACAGAGAGAGAGAGAGAGAGAGAGAGAGAGAGAGAGAGAGAGAGAGAGAGAGAGAGAGAGAGAGAGAGGGAGAGTCTTCAACTGTTTTCACTTCCTTGCAGAACAGGAACTAGTTTGTCGACGTCCCTGTCAAGACTCCGCAGGATACTTTATTTCTCATCAAATATCCCACTGATTTTACCAAACTACTATGGATATCATCAACAAAACACACAAAATGCTGTTGGAACACAGAAGGCCAGGCAACATCTATAGGGAGAAGCGCTGCCGACGTTTCGGGCCGAGACCCTTCGTCAGGACTAACCGAAAGGAAAGATAGTAAGAGATTTGAAAGTAGTGGGGGGGGGGGGAATGCGAAATGATAGGAGAAGACCAGAGGGGGTGGGATGAAGCTAAGAGCTGGAAAGGTGATTGGCGAAAGTGATACAGAGCTGGAGAAGGGAAAGGATCATGGGACGGGAGGTCTCAGGAGAAAGAAAGGAGGTGGAGGGAGCACCAAAGGGAGATGGAGAACAGGCAAACAACTAAATATGTCAGGGATGGGGTAAGAAGGGGAGGAGGAGCATTAACGGAAGTTAGATAAGTCAATGTTCATGCCATCAGGTTGGAGGCTACCCAGCCGGTATATAAGGTGTTGATCCTCCAACCTGAGTTTGGATTCATTTTGACAATAGAGGAGGCCATGGATAGACATATCAGAATGGAAATGGGACGTGGAATTAAAATGTGTGGCCACTGGGAGATCCTGCTTTTTCTGGCGGACCGAGCGTAGGTGTTCCACGAAACGGTCTCCCAGTCTGTGTCGGGTCTCACCAATATATAAAAGACCACACCAGGAGCACCGGACGCAATATACCACAACGGCTGACTCACAGGTGAAGTGTCGCCTCACCTGGAGCGACTGTCTGGGGCCCTGAATGGTGGTGAGGGAGGAAGTGTAAGGGCAGGTGTAGCACTTGTTCCGTTTATAAGGATAAGTGCCAGGAGGGAGATCGGTGGGAAGGGATTTGGGGGGACGAGTGGACAAGGGATTCGTGTTGGGAGCGATCCCTGCGAAAAGCAGAAAGAGTGGGGGAGGGAAAAATGTGTTTGGTAGTGGGATCCCGTTGGAGGTGGCGGAGGTTCCGGAGAATTATATGTTGGACCTGGAGGCTGGTGGGATGGTAGGTAAGGACAAGGGGAACCCTATCCCAAGTGGGGTGGCGGGTGGATGGGGTGAGGGTAGATGTGCGGGAAATGGGAGAGATGCGTTTGAGAGCAGAGTTGATGGTGGACGAAGGGAAGCCCCTTTGCTTAAAAAAGGAAGACATCTGCTTCATCCTGGAATGAAAAGCGTCATCCTGAGAGCAGATGCGGCGGAGATGGAGGAATTGTGAGAAGGGGATAGCCTTTTTACAAGAGACAGGGTGGGAAGAGGAATAGTCCAGGTAACTGTGAGAGTCTGTAGGTTTATAGTAGATATCAGTAGATAGGCCGTCTCCAGAGATTGAGACAGAAAGATCAAGAAAGGGGAGGGAGGTGTCGGAAATGGACCAGGTAAATTTGAGGGCAGGGTGAAAGTTGGAATATAATCAAGTACGTTGTTATTTAAGAATAACTGCAATGTATATACCACCCTGTAAAATTAGGTCATGTTGAATTCTTCTCAATTACTGAAAAAAGCCAAGATCACAGACGTTTCCTCACAGGACAACTCAGGCTGTGCAGATGTCTCTCTGTTAAACCTTCTTTTGATCTCTCACCTACCCACACACTTCTGACAGAAGGGAATCAACACTGCAGGCGGTGATCCACAACAGGTCCCAACCACCGACTAGATAATGGAACCATCACCTCTTTACACTCCTTCCCTCCGCCCCCCTCCCCGGCTATAAACTGCAGTGTGAGGAATTCTCATAATTTCGCCCTCTGCCAGCAGCTACCTACCGAAATGTCGTAAAGGGCAGACAAATACTGTCGATCCCGCCTGCGATGGAATAAGCAAAGCGAATCCTCAGTTCCCTCGGTCGGGGATCGGTAAAGCCCCGAGAGTGGGCGGATCGGCTTCCTGCTTCTGCAAGCAGTAGCCCGGGGACAGTTCCGAAATACGGGAAGCTCGCACCTCCCAAGCCTTTGCTGATGATTCGGAGCTGGGTTGAAAGTGCGCCGATTACAATAACACCTCCAACTACACCGGTTTCCCCTGGGACGTGCACAGGAAGTCGATGCATGAAATTAGCTGAAGGGAATTATTAATTCTTTCAAAAGCGATTCACTACAGTTCTAATATCAATCAACAGAATACATTATCAATCCCATTCGTGTTCTTAAAAATGGCTAAATAGCTTTATGATGTTCATATTTCAGTATATAGAGCTTCTTGCCGTGTACCGCGGCTCCAGGTTCTGTTACCACCCTGTCCCAGTAAGGCTGTGTTACGGATTCTGTAAGTAATGAACAGACCCTGGTTAATATTCAGTAAGCTCCTGGTGATAATCATTAACTAAACCCACAGCTTTATCAGCGGTTCTCTCCGTGTCCTGTTCTTTGGTACAGTGTACGTTCCGTCTCCAAACAAACATCCCCATGGAGATGAAATGTGATCTCAGTGATTTTGAGAGTGGAATGTTTGTCGGTGCCAGACGGTGCAGTTTTATAGACAATAGACAATAGGCAATAGGTTCAGGGGTAGGCCGTTCGGCCCTTCGAGCCAGCACTGCCATTCACTGTAATCATGGCTGATCATCCACAGTCAGTACTCCATTCCTGCCTTCTCCCCATATCCCTTGACTCCGCTATCTTTAAAAGCTCTATCTAACTCTTTCTTGAAAGCATCCAGAGAATTGGCCTCCACTGCCTTCTGAGGCAGAGCATTCCATAGATCCACAACTCTCTGGGTGAAAAAGTTTTTCCTCAACACTGTTCAAAATGTCCTACCCCTTATTCTTAAACTGTGGTCTCTGGTTCTGGACTCCCCCAACATCGGGAACATTTTTCCTGTGTCTAGCGTGTCCAATCCCTTAATAATCTTATATGTTTCAATCAAATCCCCCCTCATCCTTCTAAATACCAGTGTTCCAGTGAAGACACTGTCATTCAAGCGTGAAGAAAATTTAACTCTTTGTGGTACAGTGAAGAGCGATAGAACCAATGACGCAATGTAAAATACATTAGCTGGGATCTCGAAGGTCGACTGTTCTTTTCTCCATAGACGCTGCCTGGCCTGCAGAGTTCCTCCAGCATTTTGTGTGTGCGGCTTGGATTTCCAGCATCTGCTGATTTCTCTTGTTTCAGAGAGATCGGTGACGGGTCACTGCCCCGTGGGATATTTCACATGCCGCTACCGGGGTGAAAGATGCTTTCTGCTCACACTCAGTAGAAATCACCCAGGAGAGTATTTCTGGTTGACGGCAAAGACCTCGTTTCTCTTAATCCATTTGGACAATAATTGACTCGTTAACATGAACATGTCAGGACTCCCTTCTCCCACTAAATTCACTCCCGATCTCGACCAAAGCCGAGTCTTGCTCTAAACGCTGAATCGTTGTGCAGAATCATAAACAACACTTACCTCTGATGTTGTAACCGGACGGCGTTCAGTGTGGTCCCGGGAATTCAGTCTGACTACCCGGGTGATCGACAATGGTCCTGCACCGGTGTGCTCACCCTGTACGGAGAGTTGAGTCTGAGCTGCTGCTCCCGAGGCTACTCGGCTGTGATGTGTCCGTCGCTCATTACAGATGGATAGGGCCGGGTGAGCCGGGGTAGAGCGGGACTGTCGCAGTCCGGGTCACACTAACTCTCACCGGCTCAGGACGGGTCTGACAGCGGGAGGAGGCGGGAGTGGGATCAATGTAGCAACCCTAAAGAGGAAAACAAACGGGCTGCGTTAACCTTTCTGTCCGGATTTCCGTGTGGATCTCTCCTTTTTCTTTCATCGTAACCAATGGGGCGGAGTTTCTCTGTTTAACTCAGCGAGTCCCAGGCTGCGGATTTGATCCAGCCCGGGTTCTGGGAGGGTCTGAACTCCGCCCTTTGTGTAAGCAAGTCTGCCTGTCATGGATAGAGTTTCAGCTCAAACCTCCCTCACCTGTTCAGGTCCAGGGAGCCGCAGTTCTGCTGAAACTAAACCAAACTCGTTTGACCATATATTTTTCCACTAACTGGGGGGAAAAAATTGGGGGAGATGTTTGCATTTCCATCCGGACTACTATTGTCCCAAGAACCCTCCTCACCCCCGGTTTCACTCCACACCCCGCCGGAAATACTTGTTGAATTTATTTCTCTTAAAAGTCGTTTATTCCAATTGGCCAGAAGTTTTACCGAGGGAGGGAGTGACGCACTCACTGAAAATCGTCACATACGTTAAAATGGTCGACAGAGAGGGAATGACGCACTGATTGAAATGAGCATGAAGGAGGGGGGAGTTGTTTGCCCATTAAAAATGGGAGCCTCACTCCCCTCTGTCTCCTAACTTTCACTAGCCTCATCCCTCAACCCCATCTACCCTGTCTATACCCCTCATGATTTTGTAGACCTCCATCAAATCTCCCCCAAATCTTCTGCGTTCCAAGGAACAAAGTCGTAACTTATTCAATCTTCCCTTATAACTCAGGTCCTCCAATCGCAGCAACATCCTTGTAAATTTTTGTTGTACTCTGTCAACCTTATTTACATCTTTCCTGTGGGTAGGTGACATAAATTGCAAACATACTCCAAATTAGGCCTCATAACCGTCTTATATGATGCAGTCTCCTGTACTGAATACTTTAATTTATGAAGGCCAATGTGCCAAAGGTTTCTTTACTACCTTATCTAGGTATGCTGCCACTTTCAATGAATTGTGGACCCGTATTCCCGGATGTCTTTGTCCTACCGCACCCTTCAGTGCCGAACCCTTCACTGTGTAAGTCCCACCCTGGTTGATCCTACTGAAGCGTAACAGCTCGCAAGCCTGCATTAAACTCCATGTGCCATTATCAGACATTTTTACACCCGGGGCAGATCCCGCTGCAAGCTCCAATAGTCTTCATCGCTGTCAAATACACTCTAAACTTTCGTGTCATCTGCAAAGTTGCTGAAGCGATCCCCCAATCTGATGGGGTATCGCCGATGTAGAGGAGGCCGCACCGGGAGCACCGGATGCAATAGTCGACCCCAGGAGACTCGCAGGTGAAGTGTTGCCTCACCTGTAAGGACTGTCTGGGGCCCGGAAAGGTGGTGAGGGGGGAGGTGTGGGGACAGGTGTAGCATTTGCGCTTGCAGGGATAAGTGCCAGGTGGGAGTGGAGTTCTGTTCACTCTTTCCTTAGATGCTGTCTGGCCTGCTGAGTTTCTCCAACATTTCATGTGGGTTGCTCCAGCATCTGCAAATTTTCTCTTGTTTGCAAGTAACTTCTTGATCACTGATCCAAAACACAGGTAGCGTGTCGGTTGGAAATAAAGATCAGAAATAAAGATCAGAAGCTGAATTATTCTCACCTTAATTCGCTAAGAATGTTCAGTCTCCGTGTGGGTAGTTTCTAACTTTACAGCTGACAGTCAGGAGAGGGTCATTTAGTAGCTACCGGGGAGGAGGGGAAGGGGGCTGTGAAAACTCACAGCGCGATTCTCTGTGTCCACAGGGTGAATTTCAACATATAGACATCCCTCAGAGCAGGGAGCGGCCTCTCTGCTGAAACCAAACAAACCAGTTCAACTTTCCGCGCTCACCTTCAACTGTGAACAAAGCTAATTTAACACAGTATTTAAATATTTCTGTTACAGGGAAAAACAATAAATCACCGATGATATAGAAAAGGAAGTTCACCAGTCTCTGCAATCTGAATGTCGACTTGTTAGAATTGCTATCAGACTTTGAGAGCTTATATATATATATATGTATGTATCTGTTATATATACACGATTTAATTAAATAAATATATCTGTGGCATTGTCCACTGCGACGTTCCCAACGGCAAAATCTTACAGTAGCTCTGTATTCCGAATAGTTTTTCGTGTGTGTGTGAGTGAGTGAGTGACAGGGAGTAAGAGGGGTGAGAGGGAGAAGAGGGAGAGAAACTATTTCCCTGCCCTGTGGGGACATTTCGCATATCATTGTTAGTGCGAAAGGATTTTCTGCAGCGACGGAGTCGAAAACAACTTGAGAATGTTTGCAATTGAAGGTAGTCGTTTCTAATCCATTTGATCAATAATTAATTCGTTAACTTGAAGATTTCAGAGTTCCCTTCTCCCACTGAATTCCCTCCAGATCCCGACAGAAGCCGAACCCCGTTGTAAACGATCACTGATTCTGGAGAATCGGAGACAACACTTACTGTGATGTTGAAACCGGACGGAGTTCAGTGCGGTCCCGGGTGAACGGTGTGCTCACCGTGCACAGAGATTCCAGTCTGAGCCGCTACACCCGAGATCATTTGGTTATATAGTGTCTGTCGCTCATTACAAAAACAATCGCTCTCCTACCACCCGCCCCTCCCCGTTGTGCTCTCCACCCAAACACCCCCTCTACTTTTCCTCCCGCCCTCTCCTCTCCCCGCTCTCTCTTCCCCATGTACCCCCCGTTCTCTCCTTCCCCTCCCGCTCTCTCCTCATCCCATGCTCTCTCCTCCCCGCTAGACTCTCCTTCCCCTTTCCCTACTCTCCCCTTCCTTCTATCCCCACACCCTTCCCCGCTCTGTCGCGCCTTCACCCCTCGTCTTCTCTTTCCTGTCCAGTTACCGCCTGTATATCCCCTTCGCACCCCTCTTCTCTTTCCCCACTTTCTATCCGCCCCTCTGTGTGAGGTGGGTGTGAGAGGGAGGGGAAGAATAGGGAGTGGGACGGCAAGGGGAAATAGTAGAGCAACTTTTGCAGGGAGATGGTGCGTAGCAGAGGGAGATGGAGTTAGAGAGGGTGGTGTTGAGAGACGGGGATGTGTTGAGAGAGGGAGTGTGTGCTGAGAGAGGGTAGTGCGGAGAGAGGGGATGCACAGGGAGGGGGCGTCTGCGCGGGGAGAGGGGTGCTGAGAGGGGGGTGTTGAGAGAGGGTGGAGGGAGGGGGGTGTGTGCTGAGAGAGGGGGTGCTCGGAGAGAGAGGGGTGCTAAGAGGGGGTGTGTGCTGAGAGAGGGGGTGTGCATGGGGAGGGAGGTGCTGAGAGGGGGGTTCTGAGATGGGAGTGTTGAGAGAGGGTGGAGGGAGGGGTGTGGTGTTGAGAGAGGGGGTGTGTGCAGAGAGAGGGGGTGTGCGTGGGGAGAGGGGTGCTGAGAGGGGGTGTGTGCTGAGAGAGTGGGTGTGCGTGGGGTGGGAGGTGCTGAGAGGGGGTGCTGAGAGGGGAGTGTTGAGAGAGGGTGGAGGGAGGGGTGGGGTGTTGAGAGAGGGGGCGTGTGCTGAGAGAGGGGGTGTGCGTGGGGAGAGAGGGTGTGCGTGGGGAGGGGGTTGCTGAAAGGGGGGTGTTGAGATTTGTTCCCAGCGAGAGGATTTTCACTCCAGGACATCAGGGATGTTCTTCTTCAAAGAATGTCGTTTCCCGTCCTCTACCACTGATGCTGCTCTCACCCGAATCTCCTCCATTTCCTTCTGCCTTAACAGTGATAGTGTTCCTTTTGTCATAAACTACACCCAGTCAGGTTCTGCATCAACACAACTTCGGTCATCTCCAACGGGATCCTACCACCAAACACATCTTTAGCTCCTCCATCACTCCCCACCCCCACACACACACTCTGCTTTCTGCAGGGACCCTTCTCCACTAATCTGCCGCCTGGCACTTACCTCTGTAGGTGTCCAGAATGCTACACCTGCCAGTCCTTCCAAGAAAGAGGCAACACTTCACCTGCAAATCTGTTGGACTGAAAGATTGGAAACGTCACTGCGCTCTGTAAGAAGCGAGGATCGTAAAAGAAAGGAAATTATAGGCCAGTTATCCTAATGTTAGTGGTTGGGAAGGTGTTCGGGTCTATTATTAAGAATGAGGTTTTGGGGTAATTGGAGACTAATGATAAAATAAGTCAAAGTCATCATGGTTTCTGTGAAGAGAAATCTTGCCCGATAAATCTACTAGAGTTCTTTGAGGAAGTAACAAGCAGGGTGGACAAAGGGGAGACAGTGGATGTACTTTGCTTACATCCTCAGAAGACGTTTGGTAAGGTGCCACACATGAGGCTGCTTAACAAGCTAAAATCCTATGGCATTACTGGAATAGTGGAATGGCTGACAGGCAGAAGGCTGTCAGTGGGAATAAAAGGGGCCTTTTCTCGTTGGCTGCCGGTGACTAGTGGTGTTCCTCAGTGGTCAGTATTGGGACCACAGTACTTCACATTATTTGTCAGTGATCTAGATAATGGAATGGATGTCTTTGTGGCAAAGTTTGTGGATGATACGAAGACAGGTGGAGCAATAGGTAGTGCGGATGAAGCAATGACTCAGACAAATTGGAAGAATGGGCAAAAGCGTCAAAGGGAATACAGTGTTGGGAAATGTATGATAACACATTTTGGTAAAACGAACAATAGTGCGGACTGTCATCTAGATGGGGAGAAGATTCAAACATCACAGGTGTAGAAAAGATCATGAGTACTCGGGTAAGACTCCCTGCAGGTTAATTTACAGGTTGAGTCTGTGGTGAAGAAGGCAAATGCAATGCTGTCCTTTATTTCAAAGGGAATAGAATATAACAGCAAAGAGAAAATTCTGTGTCTTTATGAGACGCTAATCGGGCCATACTTTCAGTATTGTCAACAGTTTTGGGCCCAATATCTCAGAAAACATGTGTTGTCATCGTTGAGTGACCGCAGGAGGTTCATGAGGATGATTCCAACAATGAAGGGGTTCACATATGAGGAGCATGTGGCAGCTTTGGGCCTGTACTGACTGGAATTAGAAGAATGCTGGGGGATCTCATTGAAACCTACCGAATGTTGAAAGGAATGGCGAGGGTAGATGTGGAGAGGATGGTGGGTGTATCCAAACCTAGAGGGTGCAGCCTCAAAATTGAAGGGTAACTTTTTAGAAAAAATGAAAAAAGGATTTTTTTCTTTAGACAGAGAGTAGTGAATCTGTGGAATGCTCTGCCACAGACTGTAGTGGAGGTGAAGTCTGTGGGTATATTTAAGACAGAGGTTGATATTCTCCTGATCGGTCAGGGCATCAAAGGATATGGTGAGAAGGCAGATGTATGGGGTGGAGTGGGATCAGAGATCAGCCATGATGGGATGGCGGAGCTGAATCGATAGGCTGAAATCTGCTCCAAGTCATATGGTCTGCTGAATGTCAGAACCTCGTTTTTTTTTTAAGGAATCATGAAATAATTTTTTAGAGACTTCTGCAATCACATTGCTTCCTCAGCACTACCAACGCCTCCTCCTATCTTTCACAAATTTGTCCCGTAGCCCGAACGTCGGACGGGGTCCACGTCCGGATTATCTTGGTTGTGTCAATCATAATTTTTCTACAGTGAAAACCAGGATCTAATTCTGACTTCGCTTGTTTTGTGTTTCTCCGATTCGTCCAACCACACAAGTTACTGGTAAAAGGAATCACATATCTATTATATCCACTTTCCAAACAGACCTGATCATCCGTGGAGACGGACGGCACCAGCGGATCTCACAAGAATTTCTTTACTCATTCAATCTTCTGGTTTTTAATGGAGAATCGTTCCGGACAGATCTTCTGGAAATTTTTGAAGAAGTTACACGCAGGTTAGATTCAGGAGAATCGTTGGGTGTTGTGTTCTTGGATTTTCAGAAGGTGCCACTCATGAGGCTGTTTAACCACTTAATATTCAATGGCATAAGACCATGAGACCATAATTGTAGGAGTAGAATTAAACCATTTGTTACATCGAGTGTGCTTCGCGATTTCTTCATGTCTGATCCAATTTTCCTTTCAGCTCCAGTCTTCTGTCTTCCACCCACACCCACTCATGTCCTGAACAATCAGGAATCTATCACACTGTGCATTAAATATACAGAAACACTTTGACTCCACAGATCACTGTAGTAAGGAACTCCACTGATTCACCACTCTCTGGCTGAAGGAATTCTTCCTCAATTCCGTTTTAAAAGGATTGCGTTCCGTAAAATCGTCTCCACATCCAATCTATCAAGGCCTTTCACTATTCGATAGTTTTCAAAGAGGCCGCTCCTAGTTTTTCTGAATTCCAGTGAATACAGACCCAAAGCGATCAAACGTTCTTAAGATGGCACGCCATCCAATCCTGGAATCACTTTCATGTAACTGATTTGAAACATCTCTCCAGTCAAAGCACATCTAAGACAAGTGCCGAAAACTGTTCATAACACTCCAGGTGAGGCCTCACCAGTTCTTTATAAAGTGTCCGCATTATCTTCTTGCTTTTATATTCTGGTTCTCTTGCAATCCACGCTCACATTGCACGCCTTCTTCACCGCAGACTCAACCTGCAAATTCCCCTTTATGGACTGTCACACAGGACGTCCCGGGTCTCTTTCCCCCTGAGATCCTGTTTGTATTTTCTCTCCATTTAGAAAAGTATCAATGCTTTCATTTCTTCTACAAATGTGCCTGACCAGAGACGGTACTACCTTCCATCTGCCAGTTCTTTACCCATTCTCCTAATTTATGTCGGTGCTTCTGTCGCCTCTCTACTTACACAAAGCTCCCTGCCCATCCACCTGTCTTCATATCGCCTGCAAACATTGCAAAAAAAGCGATGAATTCCATCACTGAAATTATTGACATGAAACGTAAGAAGAATCAATTCCAACATGGAGCCCTGTGGATCCCCACACTTCATCGGCAATCATTGTTTCGCTTATTTGACAGTTTACCCAGGTTCATGGAAACTTAGTCGGCTGTGCACATTCACGTGCTGATTTAGCTCAGACAGTAAAGGTACTTGTTAATAAATACAAAATCCTTCTGTTACTAACTGATCGTTATTGCTGATGGGTAAAACCTGTAACGCATTGTCTCAATTGTGAAAGCTACATCTGCATCATCCAAAGGTCAGCACGTAGTAGCATTAAACAATGAGGACTACACAGCAATATTGATGTCAATGTCCAGAACGCCATAATAGTTCACACGAATAGAGCGGCTGGAAAGTACACACGAATTGAGAAGTAGGTGTGTGAGGTTTGCTCGTGTCTCAGGGTTTAGCAGCCGGAGCTGAGAGCAAAAGGAAAAAAAAAACGTGCAGCAGCAATAGTACCATTGATAATAATTTACCTGTTTAAAAACAGGATATAAAATTGTAGCATCATGCATCCCATAGCTATTCGACACTCACTGAGATAATCACAATATAATTTCAGAAGAGCAGAAAGTATGCCGTGAGGGTGTCAAAATATGTAAAGATAACTGATAATAGATTCTGTAATTCTAAATCAAGCCCGAATTAATATGTGAAAGCTTTTATGTTGTTATGTTGACTACCAAAAATCATTCAATTCTGCCCCACACTAGAGACACATGTCATTTGGACTGGACAACCACAGAACATTAAAGACAGTGAAAGGTGCAATAGAGCGAGTAGAGCAGCAAGGTCCGATACTCCCGATGGATGGAAATTAAACAGATAAACACCTGGGATATCAAAATGCAAACGAATTGGATCATAGTGTGACAAATGAAAATAAATCACTTCAGGGCTTAAAAAATGTGCCAGAAAGAGCTCAATAGTGAACATATAGCAAAGGCAACAAACAGATTTGCTGCAAATACATTATATATATTTTTCCAAAACCGATCTGGAAAAATAGATAAAGAAAAATAACAACTGAAATGCAAATTTTAGAAAACACTACATACACTTGAGAGCAGGTACCTCGGACAGAGGCGGAAGAGGAATAACAGACGTAATAAGTTTACACACCAGTCAGATTAAACTTCGAAAGATAACTTTTCATCAAGGAAGACAGGATTTAGCGAGCATGTGGAATTCTGATATGGATACCAGATCAATAAACTTAAATAAAAGTACAATATAGAAAAAAAATTACAAAATTATCACTTCGGAAGAAAGAGTTAACCAATGGAAGAACATAACCCTCCGGGGAGGACATCCCCACGATCTGAACAGAGTCGATGTCGACAAGGAAACGTCGAAGGTTTGGCTCAGAGTAGGAGTCCTTTTCCCAGGAACGGGGAAACACAAGGTGGTGAACTCTGAACCAATATAAAATGCAGAAGAACAACAAATTCAAGCCGACAATGTCACGAGAAAACTGAAACAATCGACCGCAGCACAGGATCCTGCAGCAGATTAACTCAGTTTGATTACTGATACAGGTGAAATCAGTAGACAAGCATCATTCACCAATTTCTTGCTTTAAAATGCTAACTCATAAAAGGCAGCGTACGTTACTACAAATAGAACTTGATCCAACAACAACTTATAGCCATTCCAGACACACACGACTTTCGTAAATCAAAATTTAAAAAAAAACACCGGCAATGTGCTGACTTAAAGGAGAAGATTGAAATGCTATTGCAAATGATCAGGGTATAAGAGCATAAGACAAAACTGCAGGGTGAATTCTGTCATGTGGTAGGATTTACCAGAGGGTGGTAATAGGTAGTGGCCTCTCTAACTGGAGGTCTGCAGTTACAGGTGTACCACAGTACTTCCGTTCATTGCACAACACCGAGTCGAGAACAGCTGATCCCGCAGTTCGCTCAACCAGAGCTGGTCGAAAAGCCATCTCGGAGCCATTCCGGAAATCCCCCCTGTTTGGATCTGGCACCAACCTCATTTTCCCAATCTACCTGTATATTGAAATCGCTCATGATGATCGGAACATTGCCCGCTTGGCATGTATTTTCTATCTCCCGTTGTCATTTGCAAACCACATCTTTACTCTGGTCTGGACGTCTGTATATAACTCCCATCAGGGTCTTTTCTTTATTTTCGCAGTTTGTTAATTCCACCCACAATGATTCAACACCTTTCAACACTATGTCACCTATTTTTTTATGATTTGATTTCATTTTGTTTTTACCAACAGAGCCACACCAACCCCTCGGCCTATCTGCCTGTCCTCCAAGTACAAAGTGAATCCTGGGACATTAAACTCCAAGTTAAAATCTTCTCTCAGCCATTGTTCAGTGATGCCCACAACTCCTTACACTCCGATCTGTAGCTGTGCTACAAGTTCATCTCCCTTATTCCATATACTGTGCGCTTTCAAGTATAACACCTTTAGTCCTACATTCACCCTTTTCGATTTTGTCCACCTTTTGCATTGCAACATCCTGTTGATTGCAATTTTGCCCCATGATCAGCCTCTCTTTGTTAAGAAGTCTCTCTACCCACTGGCTCTGTACACCGACCAGCTAATCATCTGCACGTTCACTTCGGTTCCAATCCTCCGCCAGATTAGCTTAGACCCTCCGAACAGACATTGTCTAGTATACATTGTCCAATAGTAATATTCACAACTGGTCTCATCCCAATGACACCATGCATTAGTATTAAACAGTTAGACTTACACAGCAATAGACATGTAAATCTCCAGAAAGCCACAATACTAAACAACTCCAGAATAAGTGTCCTCGGCTCTGCACATACAGCAAGTTGGACCAGCTTGAGCTGAAAAAAAACCTAAATAAAAATCAGAATGAAAGAGTTCATTATGCTTGAGATTGACGGGGTTGGTAATGCTGATTAACTCCCAGTACATAAAAATTCTCTCAATGGTGTTTTTCCCAAGCAACCTCTGAGTTGTCTACACCGTCTAAACCAGTCCAGCTCCTGACCTTCACATAAGGTTTAACTACTAAGCCCGGCGGAACCATTTCTATTGACAGGATGAGGAGCAAAGGCGGCTCACCATGGCTTCGGACGGATGGGGCTTGTCAGCCGGGGTTGGCACTCATCACGTGATGGAAAATTCTGTTCTCAAACCTACGACAAAACCCAGTCCTGGGGAAAGCTTCGGTAGCAAACTACAGGGAAAGGTTGGGAACAACAGCTACGGGGCAACAACGTGCTCTGCGTGTCCTGTTGCAATGGCTTTGCATATTGGCTTGCGTATCAGGGAGACAACTCGGTCGCATCATCCATGGTCGACACTGGCCAACGGAGGGAGTCAATAATAATGCAAAACCGTAAGTAAGTAAGTAAATTAATGAGTGAATGAATGAATAAATAGATAGATAGATAGATAGATAGATAGATAGATAGATAGATAGATAGATAGATAGATAGATAGATAGATAGATAGATAGATAGATAGATAGATAGATAGATAGATAGATAGATATATAGATAGATAGATATAGGTAGATAGGAAGTCAGATAGACAGGGAAGTAGATAACTTGATAGATGAATACATCACATCAATATTACGAGAACATGACTTTCAGAGTCATTGGAAGTGTGTCCATGGTTGTGGAATCTGTTCAGTTTTGCGGTGAGTGAAGTAATCCGTGTTGTTTCAGGTGCCTGATGGTCGGAGTGAAGAACTGTTCCTAAACCTGGTCTTGTGTCTCTTTGCGATGGCAGCCGGGATAAAAGAGCATCACCTGGAAGGTGGGCGCTCCTGATTATGCATTCCGCTTCCTTGTGACGTCACACGCTGTAGATGTGTCGCTAGTTTCCTGTGTTTTCACCTGTCGGGTGTTTGGGGCTTTTCCTGTGATGGGATGGGTGGCATCCACTACCTTGTGCAGGTGTTTCCGTTCTGCGGCATTGGTGTTCCCACACCGGGCCGCCATGCAACCGGATCAATACTGCACTCAGTGCGGAGATTTATAGCGCAGTCCAAGCCCAGCTTAGCAAACCAGAATCAGAATCAGGTTTATTATCACTGGCATGTGACGTGAAATCTGTTAACTTAACAGCAGCAGTTCAATGCAATACATAATCTAGCAGAGATAATAATAAAAATAATAAATAAATTAAAACATAATAATAAACAAGTGAAAGGATCATCAAAATTTGTTTAAAAAAGAACAGAAATGCTGTATATTAAAAGGTGAGGTAGTGTCCAAAGCTTTCAAAGTCCATTTAGGAATCGGATGGCAGAGGGGAAGAAGCTGTTCCTGAATCGCTGAGTGTATACCTTCAGGTTTCTGTATCTCCTCCCTGAAGGTAACTGTGAGAAAAGGGCATGCCCTGGGTGCTGGAGGTCTTTAATAATGGACGCTGCCTTTCTGAGACACCGCTCCCTAAAGATGTCCTGGATACTTTGTAGGCTAGTACACCAGATGGAGCTGACTAGATTTACAACCTTCTGCAGCTTCTTACGGTCCTGTGCAGAAGCCCCTCCACACCAGACAGTGATGCAGCCTGTCATGCCAAATCGCTGCAAACTCCTAATAAAGTACAGCCGCTGTCTTGCCTTTTTAATGACTACATCAATATACTGGGACCAGGTTTGATCCTCAAATATCTTGGCACCCACGAACTTAAAGCTGCTCACTCTTTCTACATCTGATCTCTCTATGATGATTGGTGCACTTTCCCTCGTCTTACGGTTCATTATTGTAAAACTCAAAATCAAATTTCAACATGCTTTCATTCTCACAATCTGCCGGCGTGTTGGTTCCACCGCATTTGCGTCTGCCGAGGTCTGTCACGGGTCAGGTGTCTGAGAACTGGATGGTTGCAAATGAATTCTGTTACTTAAGAAAGTTTCTGGGACTAAGTCCTTGAACGCGGCGTCAGAAGTGGGTACATTATTAGCAAATATTCAACGAGATCAAAGATGTAAATATTTGGTTAGACCGGGTCTGAATAGGTCTCTGCGTGTGAAGTCATTCCTCACCAATCTTACAAGGTTTTTCGCGGAGCTGACCAGGAAAGCTGATGAAGGAATGGCGGTGGTGTATGTCCGCCTAGATTTTAGAAAAAGCCTTTGTCAATTCCGGCCTGAGAGGTTGGTCCGGAGTGTTCCGTCTTTTGGCACTGTGGAAGCGGTAGTAAATTTGATGCAACATTGGCTTACAACAGGGGTTCCCTTTCTTGTATCCAATGACCCCTCGGTTAATCGTAGGGCTCCGTGCAATAAAAATATTGGAAACCCTGTCCTAGAGACAGAATCCAGAGTGTGGTAGTAGGTAGTGGCCTCTCTAACTGGAGGCCTGTAGTTACTGGTGTACCGCAGGTGCTGCTCTGGGTCCATTGTTGTGTGTTATATAGATCAACAATCTGACCGACAGTCTGATAAATTCACACTGCAGATTTGCGAATGATCGCAAAATTGGATGAGTGGTAGACAGCGAGAGTGGCTGATAGTCTTGAATACAGGTCAGTGTGTGGTGTATCACTTTGGGAGGACAAACCGTGATAGGACTTACAGTGTAAAAGGTGGGGGGGGGGCATTGAGTACTGCGGTATAACGGGGGACCTGGGAAGACTGACCCATAATCCCTTGAAGGTGGCGTCGCAGGCAGATAGGGTTGTAAAGAGAACTATAGGCACATCGGCCTTCAAACATCGAAGCGACGAGTACAGGGGTTGTGATGCTATGCTGAAGTTGTATAAGTCGTTGGTAATGCCTAATATCGAGTATTGTATGTGTTCTGGTCACCAACCTGCGTGAACGATATCAATAATTTTGACGGAGTACATAGAACAATTAGAAGGATGATGCCGGGACATGAGGAGGGGAGTTGGAGGGAAGGTTTGAGTAGGTTAGGAAGAGGTTCGCATTCACCCAAGCGTTGGAGTGAGAGGGAAGGTTTTTAAGAGATGTTCTAATTTATGAAGGGTGTAGATAGCGTAGATACAAGCAGGCATTTTCCACTGAGGTTTGACTAGAGTAGTGAGATACGGGTGAAAGGTGAAATATATCCGGGCAATATGCGGCGGGACATCATCTTGAGGCAGCGAGAGTGTGGAACGGGCCTCCAACGGAAATGGCGGATGCAGGACCGATTTCAACATTGAAGAGGAAATTGGATCCGACATGAATGGGAGGGTTATGGACGGCATGGTCCAGGTGCAGTGTCCACGGGACTAGGGAGAGGGTCAGTTCGGCGCTGGCGGATGAGCAGAAGAGCCTGTTTCAGTGCCGTACTGCTCGATGACTCTGTGACCAAATGCCACTGCGGGATGTTCCCCAGCGGGGTAAGGGTACTCCCGTCAGGCTGGGTGTGGCGAGGCATCGATATGGGACCACTGACCATTTCTCTCATAGTCTGCTGTAGGCAGAAATAATTACCGCACTTTTGTGCAATTCTAGTCAGTCTTAAGCAATGATTTGGCAAAACAACATATTATATTCCAAAAAGCAACTTGGATTTAAGCTCTAAATTTGGCGACTCTTGATCTGGCCTTGAGAAAGCTCAGAAACTCCGGTGACTGAATCTATGAGCGACCGGCACGATGGTGAAAGAACTCCATGCAATAAAAACAATGGGAACCCCTGTCTTCGACGCCGAATCCAGAGAGTGGTGGGAGACGGTGGCCTCTCTAAATGGTCCTGTAGTTACTGGTGTACCGCAGGTGTTGCACTGGGTCCATTGTTGTGTGTCATATGTATGAGTGATCTGACTCATGAGATGATAAACTGAATCTGCAGATTTGAAAATGATACAAATATTGGATGAGCAGTAAACAGCAAGAGCAGCTAATGGTCTTGAATACAGGTAAATGTGTGGTGTGTCAGTTTGGGGGTGGGAGGGTGGAGAGACAAACCGTGGTAGGTCTTACGCAGTAAAAAGTAGGGCATTGAGTAGTGTGGTATAACAGAGAGACCTGGGAAGACCGATTCATAATTTTCTGAAAGTGGCTTCACAGGCAGATCGAGTCGTAAAGAGAACTACTGACACACTTGATTTTAAACATCAAAGTAATGTGTACAGGAGCTGTGATGCTGTGTTGAAGTTGTATAAGGCGTTGGCAATGTCCTATATCGAGTATTGAATGTCTGTTCTAGACACGTACTCGCATGGACGACATCAATGTGCATAGAGAAGTTAGAAGGATGATGCCGGGACTGGAGGGCGGGAGTTAGAGCTAAAGATTAAGTAGGTTAGGAATAGGTTCGGGTTCCCTCAAGCGCTGGAGGAAGAGGGAACGTTTTGGAAGAGAAGTTCCAGTTTATGAAGTGTATGGATAGCGTAAACATAAGCAGGCGTATTTCACTGAGGTTTGACTAGAGTACTGAGTTACGGGTGAAAGGTGAAATATATCAGGGCAATATGCGGCGGGACATCTTCTTGAGGCAGCGAGAGTGTGGAACGGGCTTCCAACGGAAATGGCGGATGCAGGACCGATTTCAACATTGAAGAGTAAATTGGATCCGACATGAATGGACGGCATGGTCCAGGTGCAATGTCCACGGGACTAGGGAGAGGGTCAGTTCCGCACTGGCGGATGAGCAGAGGAGCCTGTTTCAGTGCCGGACTTCTCCATGATTCTGTGCTTTGTGACTCGGTTACCGAATACAACTGCGGGATGTTCCCCAGCGGGGTAAGGGTACTTCCATCAGTCTGGGTGTGGCGTGGCATCAGTATGGGACACTAACCATTTCTCTCATAGTCTGCTGTAGGCAGAAATAATTACCGCATTTTTGTGCAACTCTAGTCAGTGAATTAAGCAATGAATAGGCAAAACAACATTTTATTCCACAAAGCTACATGGAATTAACTTTTGAATTCGGCGGCTCCTGATTTGGCCTTGAACAAGCTGAGAAACTCCTGTAAAAGAATCTGTGAGGAACCTGCACGATGCTGGAGGAACTTGTCATGTAGGCAGTGTCAGTGGAGGAATATGGACAGATGACCTTCTGGGTGCAGGCACCTTATCTTCGCTTTCATAGAATCCATAGTGTACCTGTCCTCGAGGAGGAGAGCGCTGCACACAATTAACCATTTCATTCTCATGCACATACAAAGGGGTTCGACAGTTAGTGCCAGAAGGCTCTCTGATATACCATTAACCCCCTTTCCCTGGCACTCAGATAGAGAAACAGCTGTAATTCCAAACCACTGTACGGCCAAAATCTCAGTTATTGATGCTGGTTTCAGAATGTTGCTTTCTTTCGAAAGCGTCTCCCCGGATGTTCCTAATGTCCGGTGGCTGAATTGACGCAGAATATTATTCTCATGCACATAGAAAGGGGTTCGACAATTACTGCCAGAATCCTCCCTGATTTACCATCAATCCGCATTCCCCGGCACTCAGATATTTGCGCCGCTCTAATCTGAAGCCAGTGCACGCCCGGAAGCTCAGTTATTGATGCTGGTTGATAATGCTGCGTTCTTCCGAAAGCATCTCTCCTTGGACCGTCACTCTGTTCCTGATGTGCTGTAGCGGAAGTGACGCAACTGGCCTGTTGTAAATTATGTTTCATGAAATGTCAAAGAACCCCTGTCCCCTGCTTCTCCATATTTCTCTGTCTAAACACGAGAACAGCGTGTTTCAGGAACAGCTCTCTTTCTATATCCTGATACTTCGCTGTGCACGCGTATTGATGTTCCACTGCGCAGTTCATCTCTGTTTAGCACCTTAATATGTACTTTTTCCCTGAATTAATTTCTTTCTGAAATCCAACTTCGAAAATCATCTGGTGCCTCTTTAATATCGTTATTGCTACTTATTTGCATTAAAACCGATGTTGATACAATATTTTCAGTTTTTCTCTGTCTGGTACAGCAGCAGACAATGTCTGTAATGCTGGGGTCATTGGTTTGCATTTCGCGCCGCATACTCGTCAACATCTGTGTTTGCGACTGACTCCGGTAATAGTGCAAACAGAGAGGGTTTGCGCCAGAAATCATTCATGTTAATGTCCAGTAAAAAATAAATCCCCGCAAGCAAAGTGACAGTGAATCACATGAAAGGTGCGTTATCACGGCGAAGTGACAAGACAGAGACTCCACTCGCAATGTGAGAGTGGAATCAGCGCTGATGAGGTGGACTCACCCACAGGATTACAGACTACTGTCGTCACCAGCGATGCGCAGATAATGTCCTGTCATTACACGGAGTAGTTTGACAACATCGCATCTGGTGTTGCGATCCCAGCATCGGCCGTCTCTTGAGGCTTCATGACAGGTGTTGCGTTCAGTTCAATGAAATCAGGCGTGTTATTTCCCCACTGGAATCACGGTTCGTTAGAGCAGAGATATTTCTGCTAACTAGCGGTAATTAGCACCAATCACTGTACAAGTTGTTTTCATTATTGGTGACCGATTGCTCTATAAAAGTACGTCATTCTGTGCTTCAGCTACA
The DNA here is from genome assembly GCF_048418815.1 of Hemitrygon akajei. NCBI lineage: Eukaryota > Metazoa > Chordata > Chondrichthyes > Myliobatiformes > Dasyatidae > Hemitrygon > Hemitrygon akajei. Next base: position 2,645,743 of record NW_027331986.1, read on the forward strand.
TTTAGGAGGGAAACATCCAGACGCGGTGGACTCTCAACAACGTGTGATCCGTGAAGAGTTTTACCGAGTAGGCGCGAAAGAAATGTGCTCTCTGGGCTTTGTTATAATTGTTTGAGTTCATTTACTGGCTATTTACAACTTTTATGACATTTAGAAATTGGGAACACTCGGCACAGAACTGTAAATACTAACAGTCCTGGATTAAAAATGATTGAAGAGTGGGCTATTTGTTACACAGTGGTTGTAATTGTCGGCATCCCGGGTAAGTGCCTTTCGATTACTTATACGGAAGCAGAGACCTCACACCGCTCTCAGCTACTGCTGATGTGATTTCAATCGGTGTTTATTAAAAATCCCTAAAATTCCGCCTCGTTCCTCTCAATCTCCTGCACCCTGTTAATATTTTAACCTGGTCCATGCAGATTTGTCACTGGAACTGTCTGTAGTCTTCTCATTTGTGACGTGAGACCTCGACCTGCACGGACGTAAGACACACAGTCCATGTCTATCGAAACCTCTCGTCATTAGCGGACCGCATTCCTTCCAACTCTGTCACTTGAGCAGTAGATTGGCGTTTAAACTCACAGTAAATAGCTTTGATTTCAACTTTTGAAATTCTGTTCCCTTTTCCTGTTCGGACTCACGGGAAGTGGGTATCACAGGCAATTCTGATATTATTACGGCCCCCCTAGATTTCCCGTACAGAAGATTAACGTGAAAATCCGCGGGATTCTTGTGTCTACAGTCACATAAGATCCAGATAAAGGCGAATATTCTCCATCCATAAAGGACATTTGTGAAACAAATGAGGCTTTACAGCAACTCAGTAGTGTCGTATGCTTCGTCACCGAGGCCGGCTTGTTAGGGAAGGGTGAAAGAGACTCGTCTAAAGACAGGAATTCCAACGGCGCGGCCGTGCGGTAGGATTCCATTTCACCATAAACGATGCGCCGCCACGGCTGTGATCCAGAGACTCCTGTCGCTCCTCAAACACTCCCGCACGCATCTTCCAGCGGCTGAGCGCCCAAGTGCAAATTTACCAATTTCCACCAAAAATTTCTCTTCCATCTTTCTGAAAGGTTCCCCTCCCAGCACTGTTCAATTATAGGACGTTTATGACATTTTCTGCTCTTTGACAATTCCCAAGTTTTTCCAGTCATAAATTCGGATCTATGTTTCTTGGTGTCAGCACTGTTCCTTCTCAGATGCGCGGGTATGCAGCTGCGCCAGAACTGAAATTGGTCACTCCGTAAATATTGTTTTTCAAATCTTTGTTAATATGATTATGAAATACACCGAAATTAACTGTATTACTGAATATAATCCATAGATGTGCTAAATACTAAACGTACCACATTTACATTGAATCATTTTAGAGCTTCAACATATTTGAATCGTCATTGTTTCAAGTTACAACCCTGTCAAAAGTGGTAACAATAAAGACAGAAGCTACCAACGCCGTTCAGTCAGGACATTTTACTTCGGAATACTCCCTGTCAGAGGTGACTGCCTAGCTGCGTTTACTTGTGTTGTGTGTTATATTTTGTCATTGTTCGACATGCATGTTACAGATGAAAAAAAAAACACATTTAAAGTACCGCGCACTTTCCAAACCGAAGCAGTAAAATAAAACGGATGGAAGGTTTATGGGGTGCGAGATCTTGGTTTCAGAATCTGACCTTGCAATCGAATAATAACTAAAACCTTCGGAAAGAAGTGTAGGTACGCACGTCAATTACACTACCTCTCTCCTTGGAGATACCGCGCTTGTAGTTCTATGAACAGTTTTGCTCGCCCTGTTGTAGGAAAAGCAGAAGTACGCTGATATTGGTGTTCACCTGACGGAGAATCTCACCTGGTCCTCAACACCAGCTCCATAGCAAAGAAAGCCCAGCAGCGTTCTACTTTTTGCAAAGGCTGAGGAATGTCCATCTCCCACCCCCATCCTCATCACATTCTACAGTGGTTGTATTGAGAGCATCCTGAGCAGCTGCATCACTGAATGGTTCAGAAATTGCACCATCTCGGACCGCAAGACCCTGCCGCAGATAGTGTGGTCAGCTGAGAAGATCATCGGGGGCTCTCTTCCAGCCATCACGGACATTAACCCTACACGCGGCATCTGCAAAGGATACAACATTATGAAGGACCCCATGCACCCCTCATACAAACTCTTCTCTCTCCTGCCGTCTGGGAGAAGGCTCCGAAGCTTTCGGGCTCTCACGGCCAGACTATGTAGCAATTTCTTCCCCCAAGCTATCAGACTCCTCAATACCCGAAGCCTGGACTGACACCTTGCCCTACTGTCCTGTTTATTATTTATTGTAATGCCGGTACAGTTTTGTGCACTTTATGTAGTCCAGTGTAGGTCTTTAGTCTAGTGTAGCTTTCTCTGTGTTTTTTTTTATTACGTAGCTCAGTCTAGTTTTTGTACTGTGTCATGTAACACCATGGTCCTGAAAAACGTTGTCTCATTTTCACTATGCACTGTACCAGCAGTTATGGTCGAAATGACAATAATAGCGACTTGACTTGAAAAGAGTGCAGACAGTATTTACAAAGATGCTGTGGGGACTCCAGAACATAGTTACAGGGAGAGGTTCGGCCGAGTGGCATTTTATTCCTTCAGGCAGGTGATTGGCGGATGATAATGTATAGATACTGTCATTCATCTCCGCGGGGTTGGGTAATCGTGAGGAAAAGGGGGTAATTTTAGGATCAGAGAGCAGAAATGTAGTTGTATTCTGAGAGACGTTTTCTCACATGGAAGTTGCTCTGTGTGTTGAACAATCTAACAAAGGAAATGGGCGATAGAGAATCATTAACAATATTTAAAAAACACCTGAGCAGTTTGACAAATGTGAAAGTCTTAGGGAGATGTGATCCAGACGTGAATAGACGGGACCAGCTCAGATGGACGTGGCGGTCGGCATGGAATTACGGGCCGAAGGGCGCGTTTCTGTGCTCGATCATTCCTGGACTCTACTCATCGCTGCTGCATCGGTGAACGTGAGGAGAGAATGTAGCAGGTGCTCCTGTAAAGCGCTTTGTGCTGCGGTCAGGCTTTCAAACAAACCGCATAACACAGGTATTTGTTTTTTATTTCCTCTGATAATGAACGATGGATTTTATTTCAAGTGAACAAATCATGGCTGTATTTCCACGCAAAACAGAGTTTGATATTGTTTATTCTTATTTTTGGTCCTTTTTGTCACGCTGCAGTTAACCTTGTGGCGATCATCATTCTCAGTCGAGGAAACTGCGGTCTCTCCAAATGTGTCACGCGGTACCTGGTGGCGATGGCTGCAGCGGATCTAATGGTGGTGATTATCGAAGTCCTGTTCTACCAGATGGGTCGAGCATACGGATTTCATTCCGGATTCCTGGACAACGCTCCGTTCTGCCTTGTCCACTACGTCCTGTGTCACGTGGCCGTTGACTGTTCCGTGTGGTTTACTGTCGCTTTCACTTTCGATCGCTTTGTGGCCATTTGCTCCGCTAAATATAAAACGAAATACTGCATCCCCAAAGTTGCCGGTTTGGTGATTGGCGCAGTATTTATCGGTTTCTGTTTAAAAAACGTACCATTTTATTTCCTGTATATTGAAAGAGTAGCATTTTTGATGAGGGGTAACTGGGTCTGTATCAATAGGCCCGCACTTCCTTTCGCAGCATCGTTAGAGTGGTTTTATTGGGTGGACCGTCTGTTGAATCCGCTACTTCCTTTCTTCCTCATTTTGACCCTCAATGCGTTGACCGTCAGACAGATACTGACGGCGAGCAGAGTCCGCAAGGGGCTGAAGGGACGGAGTAATTGCGGGAAACAGCGAGATCCGGAGATGGAGAGTCGGAGACAATCCATCATTCTGCTCTTCAGCCTGTCGGCGAGTTTCCTTCTCTGTTGGGCGACAACCACTCTGGTCTTCATTCTCATGCGATGCCTCTACACAGACCTGGAAATGTCCATTTGGCTTTTTCAGGCACAGTTTTGGGGTTCTGTGATTCAGAATTTCAGCAGCTGCACGAATACATTTATCTACGGAGTGACCCAGACCAGATTCAGAGAGCAGTTGAAAGCTCTTCTGCTTTCTCCCGCTACTTTAGTTTTCAAACATTTTAGAAGTCTCAGTCGCTCAGTCGAAAGGGTCAAATAATTTTCACATTACGAAAATAAATCCACACCTGCTCTACAAGCGCATGAATGAATTGAACTTCCTGAAAACGTCGCTGTTCCCAGCAGTTCAGCCTTTCCATTATTCCAGGAAATGAAGCATTGTTTTATATAGATCAGATTGCTTAGATATTTCCGTTCTGTAAAATGAATTTTAACTTGCACATTAATCCCTCTAATATCCGGTATTGAAAACAAAGAGATTTATTCTCGAATTGTCCACTATCTAAACCTGTGCAGTGACCCGGCCGTGTTTGCCATCCCGACATCCATTCTCTTTCCAATTTGTTCGGAGTTTTCATTTTATTTAATGTTCCAGTGTGCCTCCTTTACCAGCATGTGATCGGGAGATTTATCGATCTATTCTCTGTCTGGCTGAAACTTTCCAGTTTCAGCAATCGTCGCAGCCCACGATATAAATGACTGGATTGACTGATCGGCGAATACTGCTCCTGTAGTCTGATGATCTACTGGAACTTATTTTGATTCCACGTCACATCACGTCAGTTTGTCACGTCTTCAACACCTACACTCAGATTTTAAACTGTGAATGTAGAATCAAAAACGTCATTCCTCAATCTTTTTCTTTGTTATCCAAATTTTCCTTAACAAGTTATTGAAATATTTCTTTGTGCTCGTGTGTAACACGAAATTCACATTGTATTGCCAAAAGATCGATACCTGTTTCTCATCCGATCACATTCACTCCGGCCACTCTCTGTCCCGTTGCATGTGTTGTCAGGCTATCGTGGAAAGAGCGTGACACGTCTGGAAATCCGGAAGTCTGTCTTTGTACCGGTCAAACTTTGACTGCCGTCAGAGTAAAATAGAAAAGAGCAGTACAAATTGTCTAAGAAGTAGAACTAAACACGATTTATTATAAATTACTATAATTGCACTTTGCACATTTTGAGGGAGAAAAGTAAAGATTTTTGCTCCTCATTATACGAAGGATGTCAGAACTATAGTCAATTCAATTCAGTTAACTTTTCTTAAGTCTATCTACCCAGTATTAACTCAAAATTAAAATGACGCGCTGACAGTGAACTGTGCCCACTTAAACGGACAGTTTAATGCCATTCCAAATCACTTTACACACACATCCCAATCAGTAGAGCAACATATTATGATCGAGCCCCAACGGTAAAATTGCCCCTTGGCTTAATTCCGAATTTCTGGAAACATACTGTGCAATCCTGAATTGCTATCTCACTTCAAAAACCTTGAACTAGTAACAAGTTGTTACCAATTACTGGAATAGCAAAATTCCCTCGAATTCCTCAAATTCTTCACGTTGCCCTCTCCAAAAGCAAAGTTGCAAAAATGTTAGGTTAGCTGTAATTTCAGTTTAGTTATCGCTATGAGAATGTTTGTAACTTGAAGTGTAACGAAATCAGGAATTCACTTCTAATTTTAGGTGCAAACAGTACTTCATTATTGTTTTACAATTCAGGCAGATTAATTTGCGTTCAGACTGATTTACCTTGCGGAGGCCCAGTGTCAGCTCTCAGACACATTCTGTTACTTACTCGTCGAACAGGATCCCTCCACGGAGCACCAGGCCTTTGTCCTCTACACCATCACCGACCTCATTAGTTCTGGGGATAAATTTCCATTGCAACACCCTGATCCGGCGTCTCCCGTTTCTACTTATCCCCTTCCCCTCCCCTTTATCTTTCCTCTGATTGGTTTTCCACCTAGCGCCTTAGCCCTTCCCCCTTCCCTATCTCTATTACTGGGCTTCGGCCCTCTCTTCCTCCCCATTCCTGATGAAGGGTCTCGGCCCGAAACGTTGGCTACTCTTTTCTCACGGATGCTGCCAGACCTGCTGAGTTCTTCCAGCGTTGTGTACGTATTCTTTGATCCACAGCATCTGCAGTTGTACTTTTGTGTTTGGATGTTCTCAATTTTGTCTGGTGCCCTGACCTATAACATATTATATATACCATCGATGCCCAGTCCCTATACATCCCCCGTCCCTAACCAGGAAGTTCCCAAAGCTTCACATTTCTATCTGGACACCAAACCCAACGAGTTCCATTCCACTATCACTCTCCTCCGTCTGGCGGAGCTTGTCCTCACCCTCAATAATTTCTCCTTTAGGTCCTCCCGGTTCCTCAGACAAAAGGAGTACCCATGAGCACTCGCATGGGTCCGAGCTATGTCTGCCTTTTTGTCCGCTCCGTGGAGGCGCGGGGAAATAAATTCAGAAAGATATACCAAACACCAGAAAGTCTGCAGATGCTGGATATCCAAAGCAACGCACACAAAATGCTAGAGTAACTAAGCAGGTCAGGCAGCATCTACGGAAAAGAGTAAACAATCATTGTTTTTCGGGCTGAGAGCCTTCATCGGTACCGGAAAGGAAGTGGAGGAGTCAGATTAAAAAGCTGTGGCAGAGGAGGAAAAAGATAAAGGGGCAGTTGATTGACGTAACGGGAGAGAGAGTGGGGTGAAAATAAGAGCTGGGAGATTGATTGGTGACAGAAATAAAGGTCTGGAGAAGGGGGAATCTGAATCGAGCAGAGAGAAGTCCATGGAAAAAAGGGAAGTGTGTGGGGTGGCGGGGGAGTGGGTAAGGGAGAGCACCAGAGGGTGAGGATGATCAGGTAAGAAGTTCTGAAAGGGAGACATGAATGCGGAATGGTGAAGAGGTTGTGGGGGTGAGTGTGGGTAATGACCAGCCATTAGAGAAATCGATGTTCATGCCATGATATTGGAGGCTACCCTGACGGAATACAAGGTGTCAGTACTCGAACCTGTGTGTCGGCGCCTTGGCAGTAGAGGAGGCCACGGACTGACATGTCAGAATGGGAACGGGAAGTAGAATTGAAATGAGAGGCCACCGCTTTCCGTGGCAGGTGCTCGACGAGGGGGAGGGGTCTTCCGATCTACGTTGGGTCTCACTGATATATAGAAGCTCTCAACGACCGGATACAGTAGATGACCCCACCAGACTCGTAGGTGAAGTGTCGCCACACCTGGAAGGACTGTTTGGGGCCCTGAGGGAGGGGGTGTAAGGGCAGATGTTGCGCTTGTTCCAGTTTCAATGATAAGTGCCAGGAGGAAGATCAGTGGGGAGGGAGAAGGGAGTCACATAGGGAGTCATCCCTGCAGAAAGCTGAAATGGTCGGGAGTTGTATGAGGATGGGAAGATGTGCTCGGTGGTGGGATCCCGTTGGAGGTGGTGGAAGTTATGTACAATTATGTGCAGAATGTGCATTGTGGTGTGGTAAGTGATGACAAGAGGAACACTATCCGTAATGGGGCGGCGGGAGGATGGTGTAAGGGCAGAATGTGCATTGTGGTGCGGTAAGTGAGGACAAGAGGAACTCTATCCATGATGGGGCGGCCGGAGGATGGCGTAAGTGCAGATGTGTGTGAAATGGAAGAGATGCGGGTGAGGCGGCGTTCATGTTGGGGGAGAGGAAGCCCCTTTCTTTGAAGAAGGAGGACATCTCAGTTGCTCTGGAATGAAAAGCCTCAGCCTGAGAGCAGATACAGAGGGGACGGAGCAGCTGAAAGAAGGGGTGGCTTTGTTTACAAATGACAGGGTGGAAAGAGGTACCGTCTGGACTGCTGTGAGGCAATAGGTTTATTAAATATACCAGTGGATAGACTGTTTCCGGAGGTGGAGGCAGAGATGGAGAAAGAGAAGGGAGGTGTCGGAAGTGGACCTGGTAAGCCTAAGGACAGGGTGGAAGTCGGAGGCAAAGTTGAATACATCGACCAGCTCAGCACGAGTGCAGGAAGCAGCAACTATGCAATTGTCGATGTAGCGTTGGATGATTCGGGGAACGTTGCTGTTGTACGTTTCGAATAAGTCCTGGTGATTTATCCAACTTGATGCTTTCCAAAAGCTCCAGCACATCTTCGTCCTTAATATTTACATGCTCGGGCTTTTCAGTCCGCTCTAAGTTGTCCCTACAATCGACAAGATCCTTTCTCCGTAGTGAATGCTGAAGCAACGTACTCATTAAGTACCTCCACTATCTCCCCCGGTTCTATACACTTTTTTCCACTGTCACACTTGATTGGTTCTATTCTCTCATTTCTTATCCTCTTACTCTTCACATACTTGTAGAATGCCTTGGGGTTTTCCTTAATCCTGTCCATCAAGGCCTTCTCATGGCCCCTTCCGGCTCTCCTAATTTCTTTCTTGAGCTCCTTCATGCTAACGTTATAATCTTCCAGCTCTCTATCATTACCTAGCTTTTTGAACCTTTCGTAAGCTCTTCCTTTCTTCTTGACTAGATTTACCACAGCCTTTGTACATTTCTTCGGCTTCTCTGCTCCAGGACGAGTAATAACAGCTTTTCCAGTCTAACCTGCGTCTGAGGTTCCTTCCCGGTGGAAATATTCCCAGGAATATTCTCGGCTACATGACGGAGACGTCCACATCCATCCTAAATTGCCGGAACCAGAATTGGGAGCCACAGTCCAGCTGTGCCCTGCCCTACTCCAACATCTTCCTGCTTCTGCCTCTGGGCTTCGAAGTGCCCGATGTCCCTCACTCCCCACTCTCTCAACGAAGTAGTGAAGCTGACCAACTCATCACAAGCACATCGCTTCTCGGAGTGAGCAGTATCTACAGGAGGTGCCTCCTCAAGAAAGTGACGTCGTCATCAAAGGTCCCGTCATTTAGGACATTCTGTCTGTCACAGCTGCAGTCAAACAGGACCCGTATGCGTGTCACGTGCTTTTGTCGCCATGCGGTAACCCTGCATTCCATTACAGAATAACACAGCTGTAAATTACAATAACTACAGTCTGTACAGAAATAAATTAAATATATCGTGCAGAATGAAAGAAAAAAAAACACAGAGGAATATTTAATCAATGGATCGATCTCCATTCTCAAATCTGATTGCGGATGGAAGAAGCTGCTCCTGAAACACTGAGTGTGTGTGTGGTCGGGCCCCTGTACCCTCTAGGCGAGCGAAGGGGGGGGGGGGGTGGGCTGAGCTCTTTACTGACGGATGCAGCATTTTGAGGCATCGCCTTTTGAAGGTGTCTTGGGTGCTTGGGAGGTTGGCGCCTATGATGCAACATTCCGAGAAAACATCTTCCAGCAGACTGTTCTGATCCTGTGCAGCGGCCCCTCCATGGCGGACGGTGATGCTTTCAGTTAGAATGCTCTCCACGGTACATCTGTCGAAACGTGCGAGAGTCCTGCGTGACAGACCGATTCCTCTCAAACTCTGAATGAACTATAGCCGCAGTCGTGCCCTCTTTGAGACTGCATCAATATATTGGGCCCGGGATGGATCCTCAAAAAGGTTAACACCAATGAAATTGAAACTGCTCACTCCTTCCACTTCAGGTCCGTCAACGAGAGGACTGTTGGATGTTCCCTCGACCTCCCCTTCCTGAGCACAGAGGCTGGGGGGAGATCTGGCAGAACCTGGTAGAGTTATGAGAGGCATAGAAGGTGAATTATTGTGGCTAAGGTAGAAATATCAAGTCAGTGATGGTTTGTTTTTAACGCGAGAGGAGAGTAGCTTAGAGGAGATGCGCCGGACAAGTTTGTGTTTTTTTCCCACAGATAATGGTGGATAACTGGAAAATCTGTCAAGTGTGGCCGTCGGTAATACATTGTTGTTTACGACGTTGTTGGCTTAGCACATGAACATGCAATGAATGAATGGGGATGGGTCATGTACAGTCAACAGAGTTTAGTCTCATTCGGTATCTTGTTGAGCGCAGGAAGAGTGAGTCACAGGGCTTGTTCCTCTTCTCCGCTGTTCCATGAACCCAACATGCCCAGGTGATGTGTTCACATTGTGATATCAGTCTGTTCATCATCTTCAGTCCATATAACCATATAACCATATAACAATCACAGCACGGAAACAGGCCATCTCGGCCTTCCTAGTCCGTGCAGAACTCTTAATCTCACCTAGTCCCACCTACTCGCACTCAGCCCATAACCCTCCACTCCTTTCCTGTCCATATACCTATCCAATTTTACCTTAAATGACACAACTGAACTAGCCTCTACTACTTCTACAGGAAGCTCATTCCACACAGCTATCACTCTCTGAGTAAAGAAATACCCCCTCGTGTTTCCCTTAAACTTCTGTCCCCTAACTCTCAAATCATGTCCTCTCGTTTGAATCTCCCCTACTCTCAATGGAAACAGCCTATTCGCGTCAACTCTATCTATCCCTCTCAAAATTTTAAATACCTCATTCAAATCCCCCTCAACCTTCTACGCTCCAATGAATAGAGACCTAACTTGTTCAACCTTTCTCTGTAACTTAAGTGCTGAAACCCAGCTAACATCCTAGTAAATCGTCTCTGCACTCTCTCTAATTTATTGATATCTTTCCTATAATTCGGTGACCAGAACTGTACACAATATTGCAAATTTGGCCTTACCAATGCCTTGTACAATTTTAACATTACATCCCAACTTCTGTACTCAATGCTCTGATTTATAAAGGCCAGCGTTCCAAAAGCCTTCTTCACCACCCTATCTACATGAGACTCCACCTTCAGGGAATTATGCACTGTTATTCCTAGATCTCTCTGCTCCATTGCATTCCTCAATGCCCTACTATTTACCCTGTATGTTCTATTTGGATTATTCCTGCCAAAATGTAGAACCTCACACTTCTCAGCATTAAACTCCATCTGCCAACGTTCAGCCCATTCTTCTAACCGGCATAAATCTCCCTGCAAGCTTTGAAAACCCACCTCATTATCCACAACACCTCCTACCTTAGTATCATCGGCATACTTACTAATCCAATTTACCACCCCATCATCCAGATCATTTATGTATATTACAAACAACATTGGGCCCAAAACAGATCCTTGAGGCACCCCGCTAGTCACCGGCCTCCATCCCGATAAACAATTATCCACCACTACTCTCTGGAATCTCCCATCTAGCCACTGTTGAATCCATTTTATTACTCCAGCATTAATACCTAACGACTGAACCTTCTTAACCAACCTTCCATGTGGAACTTTGTCAAAGGCCTTGCTGAAGTCCATATAGACTACATCCACTGCCTTACCCTCGTCAACATTCCTCGTAACTTCTTCAAAAAATTCAATAAGGTTTGTCAAACATGACCTTCCACGCACAAATCCATGCTGGCTGCTCCTAATCAGATCCTGTCTATCCAGATAATTATAAATACTATCTCTAAGAATACTTTCCATTAACTTACCCACCACTGATGTCAAACTGACAGGTCTATAATTGCTAGGCTTACTTCTAGAACCCTTTTTAAACAATGGAACCATATGAGCAATACGCCAATCCTCAGGCACAATCCCCGTTTCTAATGACATCTGAAAGATCTCCGTCAGAGCTCCTGCTATCTCTACACGAACTTCTCTCAAGGTCCTGGGGAATATCCTGTCAGGATCCGGAGATTTATCCACTTTTAAATTTCTTAAAAGTGCCAGTACTTCCACCTCTTTAATTGTCATAGGTTCCATAACTTCCTCACTTGTTTCCCACACCTTACACAATTCAATATCCTTCTCCTTAGTGAATACCGAAGAGAAGAAATCGTTCAAAATCTCTCCCATCTCCCTCGGCTCCACACATAGCTGACCACCCTGGTTCTCTATGGGACCAATTTTATCCCTCACTATCCTCTTGCTTTTAATATAACTGTAGAAACCTTTCGGAATTACTTTCACCTTATTTGCCAAACCAACCTCGTATCTTCTTTTAGCTTTTCTAATCTCTTTCTTAAGATTCCTTTTACATTCTTTATATTCCTCGAGCAATTCCTTTACACCATGCTGCCTATATCTATTGTAGACATCCCTCTTTTTCCGAACCAAGTTTCTAATATCCCTTGAAAACCTTTACCCTTTACCCTTTCCTTTCAACCTAACAGGAACATAAAGATTCTGTACCCTCATAATTTCACCCTTAAATGACCTCCATTTCTCTATTACATCCTTCCCATAAAACAACTTGAACCAATCCACTCTCTCTAAATCCCTTCGCATCTCCTCAAAGTTAGCCTTTCTCTAAATCCCTTCGCCTCTCCTCAAAGTTAGCCATTCACCCCATTCATCTCGTTCTTCTGCACTGACGGTGTCATCTATAAAAAGTTATATAATGGCATTAAAGAAATATAGTTTGGAGAGAGAACTGAAGTTTTACAAGTCATTTCAATGACCTGATAACACAAGTTATCAGGATCTAAATAATAAAACAAGACTTCAAAATTAAGAGTCCTTAAATTATTGACAGACTCAGATATAATTTGGCAGATCAGCAAATCAATATATGGCAAAGGGACTATTTTTTCAAAACTAAGCACTGATATCTTGATAGGAAGGAGCTTCACAAAGTGATCCAGAGTGAGACTTGATATCTTGATGGAAGGAAGGGAGGTAAGGAAATAGATACACAAGTTAAGCCAGCAGATAGATCAACAAGAGTGCAAGTAGCTAAGGAATGAGTGTAAACATGGTTAAATTAAAGTGAGCCAATTCAAGATAAATTAAACTCTGTACAGCGAGGCAGAGTGTAATAAAGTGGCATGTAAAGGTAATATGCAATAGACAATCCAGTTATAGCAGGGTTTTCTGCAATGAGGCTACAGAAAAAAGAACAGTGCACGTAATTAGGCATCTGAATATATTCAGAGAAGATAGAGAAGGAAATGAGTGAGGCAGTGTTGCTGCACCATGGAGATAACATAATGGCAGTCGTACAACGTGACACAGCCATCAGTAAGACAGAAATGAAACTGCATGGACAGAGACAAAGGTAATTTAAAAATCAATCTTACTAATAGAGGTAGTCTACAGACCACCAAATACTGGAAGGAAGGTGGGCAAGAAGTAAGTAAAAAATTTCAGGAAAAGGAGCATAAAGCATAAGAAAATGAATCACAATGAATGTCAAACCTCCCTCGTAATTTGGGGAGAAAGAGATGGATAACAAAGATTAGGAAGTAGAATTTCTTCTGTGATTAGTTGTCCCTAATCTAAAATGAATGAAAGCTGCCATGGAAAAATTTCCTGTGGAACTAGTAAAACAACTCTGAACAAATATGAGAAATTTAAAAAAAAAGCCATTTGAGCAATAAAGATTGTAATAAAGTTCTTCATGGTTTTAATTGAGAGGGAGAAACGAGTGATGAAAGAAGTTTGGGTTTTGAGAACAGAACATAGGAAAGTTAAATAATGCATTCTGCAGATAAACAAGGAAAACTCCATGGAAGAATAAAGGCAAAAGGGAAGAGGTATCTGCTTCCTGTATAGAAAAACGTATCAGAGAATACAAAGAGATCAATGTGGAAGGCATAAAAAGCAATTAGGAAGGCAGCAAGAAACAATGAAATTAAATCATTAAGAGACATAAAATTCTCAAATATTCCATGGGAAATCATTAATATTTTACAACAATTATCTGTTGTCCCATGCTCTGGGCACTGTGGCTAAAAATGGTGTCACTACTATCTATATTCATTGAAATCAACTCTAGACAAAAGATAATCCTCGCCTGCATTACATATTCTGTTCGATCACTAATGAAAACTCTGAAACCAAAGCTAAGTTTCAGCTTTTGACTAATGACTCAAGCTCTTTTCCAGTTAATGGGAAACAGTGAGTTGCCATTGAAGAGGAATTGCTGTATTTCCCCACATGGTTAGTGCTGAGTAGTTTAATTCTACAGCTTGAAGTGAGAAGTGAAGCTTCATCTAAATCTTATATATAAATGCAGGTCAAGGTTTGAAGCATATATTGGGCCCAAATGAAATGTTAACTTACTTATTGAAACATTCCTCCTGTTGAAGCTATTGGGAATTCACCAAGCTTCTCTCCTTTGGTTTGGAAGAATCCTTAGTGGAGTCCAATGTACAGCTTTCTCCACAAGGATGATTTGGACCTGTCCACCCATGGTTCCCATCTGTTTCCAACCATGGATCCTTCACAACAGCTTGCCTCCCAGATTTGTCTCATCACTCAGTCTTCTCAGCTAGTGTTCAGCTTCATAAACCAGATGCTATTTTTCTCCAGAAACTCCCAGGGTGCTGAAAGGCAGCTTACAGTGAAGTCCAGCAGCTAAAATGTTCCTGACTGTTACACACTCCACCTTGGGAATGTTTTTACTTCCTGCTGAATGTTGAAATCACCCTATCAATAAAAATATAACAATTATAAGAATATCCAGAGAAAAATCCTAATGCCTACACACAAAACAGACATTAAGGATTTTTTTTATATTTGAATAGTTATTTTGAAAAATAATCCATCCAGAAGCTCCATTTTGAAAAGCATCTTTGATCATCATCTTCATGATTACACATGTCAGCTATTAAATTCAATTTCCTTTATGAGACTCATTTTTTTTATTCATTGTTAGTACTGTGGATCACAAGAGTTTTTAGATTCCAGTTATATCATATAGTTTCTGGAATTCAAAATAATCCAAGAATTGCTCTCAAGTGAGTGATTGAAAAATTCTCAAAGACATTATGGATCCATTTTTAAATTATTTCTATATCACAAGTGTGTTTGCAGTTCAATTTTCATGACATCAATGAAAAAAGTTAGATTAAAGCAATATGGACTGCAAGCGTAGATCTTCCAAAATTAATGCATCACTAATTTACTTGTATAATTTATAAATAATACAGTATTAATTTCTTACACCATGATACTTATCCTATGTCAACATTAATCGAATTGAATATCTCATGAAGCAAACATTTGTGCAAGATTTACATTGTACTTTCTGAAAATCTCAGCACTGGAGAAAAATTCAGGAGGAAAATAGAACACTTATACAGCATCTCACAAAGGAGAACCATACGTATATCATTAGATGAGATGGGAGAGAAAATCAATGTTTTTTGATAAAACAAAGTAATTTAAGGAAATACCAACAATAACAGGTTAGGGAAGGCAGGTGAAGTTCACGCAGTTTAAGGCCCTTCTGTCCTTGTTTGAAAAGAGGAAATGGGGTTGCGTAGCATACCAAGTGGGCAAAATCTTGGCTGGGATACAAACTTAGGGAGTAAATAAAGCTTTCCAAAGATGTGTTTCAAGCAATGATGTTGGCTGAGTGTGTCAGTTAAAAAAAGATTTAAATGGTGTCATTTTGATTAATTAGGGATATAATTGAACTCAGGAACTGATGAAAATAAACATTGCAGTAGAAGACTGGTAGTAACATATGCATGGAAAAGGCTATGGGACATTCAGGGCAAACAAACAAAAAAATGATGATGTTGTGGAGATGGAATGAGAAATGATGTTGAGGCTGAAGAGGATGGAACGCCAGGATCCAAAGAGCAAAGGCAACAAATGTTGGTGGAATTCAATCAGGCTCTGGTCTTTTAAATGTTCAGTCTGAGAAAGTTCCAGCCATTATGGTGAACTGCAAGTGCTGTATGCAAAAGGAAAAAAAAAACTTAGAAAAAGGAGGAACAGGAGCCTTAGGACCCACAGCACCTGGCTTCTGAGACAGTTCACTTACCTCAACACCGAACTGATTTCATAACCTTTGGACTCATTTTCACTGATTGTACAACTCATGCTCTCAATATTATTATTACTATTTGAGGGTTTTTTTTTGTATTTACACAACCTGTCTTTTTCACATTGGTTGTCAGTCTTTGTGTGGAATTGTTCATCGATTCTATTGTATTTCTTTGTTCTACTTTGAATTCCTGCAAAAAAATTGCAGTGACATATACAACTTGGATAATAAATTTACTTTGAACTTTGAAAAGAAAGGTATCGTAAGTTTTATAGTGGTGAAAGATTTATAGTGGGACAATGAGTTGAGATTAGGTTTATAATGATGGACCAGGGATGAGTATTGAATTAGGAGGTGATGGTTGACCAGAACAAATACCACATACAAGGTTCAGAGGAGGAAGATGAACGTATTTTGCAGTCAGTATTTACAAGGAAGTTGGTCAAGTGGATAAAAGCCGTGGATTTTGACTGAGGAGTAGAATGTCAATCACTTTAGAGATCAGTTTAATGAGAACCAGTACACTGTTACTCCACAATGATATGGTGAAATCTTGGATGAATTCCAGAATCAGAATCAGGTTTAATATTACCAGCATGTGTCATGAAATTTGTGGTCTTTGTGGCAGCAGTACAATGCAATACATAATAGAAAGAAGAAATATGAATTACAGGAAGTATATATATATATATAGAAAATAGTTAAAATAGTAATGCGAACATTTCGCATTTCCCCCTCCCCCAACTACTTTCAAATCTCTTACTATCTTTTCTTTCGGTTAGTCCTGACGAAGGGTCTCAGCCCAAAACGTCGACAGCACATCTCCCTATAGATGCTGCCTGGCCTGCTGTGTTCTACCAGCATTTTGTGTGTGTTGTTTGGATTTCCAGCATCTGCAGATTTCCTCGTGTTGACCCACTTTACAACTCATGTTTTCCGTATAATTTTTATTTGCAGTTTGTCATCTTTTGCACGTTACTTGTTTGTCAGTCTTTGACTGTTTATGTAGTTTTACATGAAATTCTTTTTTTATATATTTCCTCTATAAAAATGCCTGCAAGAACATGAATTGCTATGTAGAACATGTACTTTGAAAATAAATTTACTTTGAATTTTCAACAGAGTGAAATAGTTGCTCAGATAGCAAAAATCATAATGTCGGAGGTAACAGTAAGCTCAGTAATAAAAAATACATGAAGAGGATTTGTGTCCTACAAATATACAGCAATCTTCCATTCCTTCTTACATCTTTCTTCTTTAACTGAGATTACAATTTGTTTCACAATTAGTTAGCCAATTAGATTCCTTCAATACTAATAATGGCATCTTTCTGCTACCTGTCTGAAAAATATTGTTACTAAAGGATGTCACATTGAAATCAGACCTTCCTTAAATGTTTGCAAACACTGTGATCTAATTAACCATAGCATCTGCAGTGTAGGACATTGTGTAGACTACATTCTGAGATTCAAAAGAGACTAACGAATTGTATTGTAATCCCTGCAGACTATGGACTAATACATTAATGCCTAATTGTAATGTCTGATAAACAATCCCATCATATGAAGAAATTGCAAATGTTCCCCAGTCTCATTTGAAAGTAATTTAGTGCTCTTCTGCCCTATGGATGCAGACATTGTTGTAACGGTACACTTCTGGAGTTAAGAAGCTCCATTTCTCTGGAATATAGAAAGATAGCACAGCCCCTTTAAGCATTCAGGCCCGCTCCACTAAATGGCAGCCATGTTTTAGAGCCAGGATGTTAATATTTAAAGAGCATCAGCTCATCAATTGAGTTTTTGAACTTCTGCCTCAATTGAATTCTTGTCCACTATCTAGTCAAGAACCCTGCTCTCGTCTCAACCTCAAAATCATGTCTCGAGTTAAGCCTTGGATGCTCCATCCTCACCAAGGCCTCTCATCACAGATGTATTATTGTAAAACCATTCAAATTTAGACCAATTCAGCTCATGGTTCACAGCATGGCTCTTATGAAAGGCAAATTTTAAGACATGAAATCTTCAAAAACTGTACAAAAAGTTACTTGTTTCCTGAAAATTCAGGCACAACCAGCAGCACTAAAGATGCACCATGGTTTGCAGCAGTGGTAATCCGTTTCTTAAATTCAGATACCTGAACCTTAACAAGTTAAGTTTTAGGTATGAAGTTTAAGATATTCCAGATGTCAGTGTAAATTTTCATTGTAAACTCCCTGAATATTACTAAAGCCTCACAGATGCTCCACAATTTTGGGAGCCAACCCAAACAAGAGTAGATGACACATCCCATTCTTTGAGGTTGGAAACCATCAAATTAGTAGATAAGTATCTCTCTTGTCCATGGCAGGGCCTCCAAGAGTGGCATAAATTTCTTCATCTGTTTCTCTTACCAACATGTTTCTCACCTCTAAAGGGCATTGCTGGCTCTTAATGGCAATGAAGCCCAATATACGTCCCTCAAGAAGGCATAAAGCAGAGTGCAAATGCATGCAGTACCTCCAGTACCTAATAGAATGGACGATAAGTGTATGTTGGTGGCCTTCTGCTGTTGTAGGCCATCTACTTCAAGATTCAATGTGTTGTATGTTCAACGATACTATTGTGCACACCACTATTGTAACATGTGGCTGTTTGAGCTACTGTCACTTTCCTGTCAACTTGAACTAGTCTAGTCATTCTTCACTGAACTCTTTCATTAACAAGGCGTTTTCACCCACAGAACTGCCACTCACTTGATATATTTTTTTGTTTCTGCACCATTCTCTTATAAATTCTAGAGACTGTTGTGTGGGAAAATCCCAGGAGATCAGCTGTTTCTGAGATACTCGAATCACCCTGTCAGGCACCAAAAATCACTTTACAGTCAAACTCACTAGATCACATATCTTCCTCATTCCGATGTATGGCTTGAACAGCAACTAAACCTCCTGACCACGCCTGCATGCTTTTATGTATTGAGCTGCTGCCACATGATTGGCTCTAGCCTGCACAGCATCGAGGAGAACTTCAAGTGGCAATCCCCAGAAAGGCGGCATCCCTCATCACCCAGGGCATACCCTCTTCTCATTGTTACCCTCAAGGAGGAGGTAGAGGAGCCTGAAGACACTCACTGAACATTTCAGGATCAGCTTCTTCCCCTTTGCCACCAGATTTCTGAATGGGCAATGAACCCATATAAACTACCTCACTATTTTTGCTCTGTTTTGGTACTACTAATTTAATTAATATATCTTTCTTGTTGTAATTTATAGTATTATTCATTATTCTGCATATTAAATCTGATTCTGATTCTTATTAGGTATTTGCATTAATGAGCAGGTATACAGGTGCACTTAATAAAGTAGCCACTGGCTGTATGATCCCTGAGGTAACATCATCAGGTATGAACAATATTGACTCTTTTATTGACTTATAGGTCAGTGTATAGTGAAAAGATTTCCACTAATAAAATTGAAACCAGTAGAAGCATACTCCTTTTGAGAATTGAGCTCCGAAGCTATTAACACTGCTGAATGCTGTACTAGAATATTCTGCAGCAATCTATTTACATTAAATTGGTTCCTGCAGTAAACACAACCCTTAAGTTTCAAAGGCAGTGCAGATCAGCATGGTGTGTCACTGTCCAGAATATGTCTACAAATATAGCTTGCTGCTTAGCAGTGAATGAGCAGCTGATGCACACATCTATGTGACAGCTCATTTTCTTCTTCAGCAAGTTTTTACAAAAAGAAACGAAAGAAGCAAGCAGGCGGAATTTTATTCAGCCAATAAAGATGTGAAGCTCTACTGCTTGTTAAATTGAGGATAATCTGGCCAGCTGAGAGCAAAGGTCCAATCTCATCTCATCAGTCATTTCCTTCCACTTGGCATGTCAGTGTCTCAGTGGTATTGTTCCCATTGCTAAATGGATTTTGAATTACAGTTCATATTAAACATGTATTTGCCTTGAATCATAGCAAGAAAACTTCATGCCTTTTGTCTCTACAGTGAGAACTGAATTGGTATCAATCATTTATAAACCCCAAGACTAAATGTCAATTTTAGCAGGAATTCCCAACATTTTTATGCCATTCAGCTAGGAGTCCATGAACTCCAGGTTGGGAACCCCTGAACAGTAGAAGCAACAGCAAAATCAACTGGAAGCCCATAGTGAAAGAGAATGACAATGGGTTCATGGTTCAGAATGCCCGAACAACTTGGCATTAGAAATGCAATGCACAGTCTTTTATTCCTAATTTTCAATGGTTTTATTATTATTAGACTCCTAATTTTCTGCGAAAGCCAAATTCAGCATCAACAAATCGAAGGGGAGAGGCAGTAATCAATGTAAACTAATAAAGATTTTGCTGGGGAGCCGTCAATAGCTTCAGTCCTGCCAACATTCACTTGAAATAAATACCAACTTATCACCAATGTAACGTGAGGGCACAGAATGTACTCTGGCTGGATAAAGAGAGGACTGGTGATAACGTCGTCTTTTACTGACCAAGTGCTTGAAGTCCTGAAGGAGACAACTCTCAAACTGCACTTACAACTGGTAGTGAGAGAACCCAACATAAGGGATTAATGTGTGGGAGCAACACCTGACCTGACTCAGTATGATGAAATGCAGAGAGAATGAAATTAATAAATACATGTAGTGTATTTTATAATTAATACACACAGCAGCCAACATGCACTGGGGACAAGGGAACAGTGTTCCCGCTGGTTTATGGGATACCAATCAATAAGGATGCTTTGTTTTGAATGGTGATAAGCTCATTGTGCATTGTTGGAGCTGCATTAAAATGGGCAACTGTATCCTGCAACACAGGAGTAACTCTTCCGCGCATCATGTCCCTGACGAGGGGAATATTCCCGGCTGTGCAGTGACGCAATCAGTGACGCCAAATTCTCAGGATTCTTCGATCAACCGCGTGCTGCAGTGTGTAGCTCTGGATGATTCCAAATGTGAAACTGAGCTCCCCTCGCATTCCCAATCACAAACGCTTTCAGTACTGCACGGAACAAGGCTGTCACTATTTTATCAATGAAAAATGCATGGCATATTGCAGAGCAGTCTGAAGCTGTCATGAGAAAATCGAAATTAATATTATATTATTTGTGAGTGGGAAATAACTCTAGTTAATTCATGGACAGGTGCACATTGAGGAATATGTGACAGAATCGGCAAACATAAGAGTGCGGAATACACGGTGAAGGGCGCAATTTAGAACTGTTCAAGGCAAGTCAAGTCAAGTCAAGTCAAGTCACGTTTAATTGTCATTTCGACCATAACTGCTCGTACAGTACATAGTAACCATGAGACATCGTTTTTCAGAACCATGGTGCTACATAAAACAGTACAAAAACTACACTGAACTACGTAAAAAGCAACACAGAAAAAAAAAACAACACTAGACTACAGACCTACCCAGGATTGCATAAAGTGCACAAAACAGTGCAGGCATTACAATAAATAATAAACAAGACAATAGGCACAGTAGAGGGCAGTAAGCTGGTGTCAGTCCAGACTCTGGGTATTGAGGAGTCTGATAGCTTGGGGGAAGAAACTGTTACATAGTCTGGTCGTGAGAGCCCGAATGCTTCGGTGCCTTTTCCCAGATGGTAGGAGGGAGAAGAGTTTGTATGAGGGGTGCGTGGGGTCCTTCATGATGCTTTTTGCTTTGCGGATGCAGCATGTAGTGTAAATGTCCGTGATGGTGCGAAGAGAGACCCCGATGATCTTCTCAGCTGACCTCACTGTCCGCTGCAGGGTATTGCGATCCGAGATGGTGCAATTTCCGAACCAGGCAGTGATGCAGCTGCTCAGGATGCTCTCAATACAACCCCTGTAGAATGTGATGAGAGAAATGCATATAAATGCTGCTACAATATGAAACTCGCTGCGCCTGTGGTTTTATTTCACTCAATTTATTAATTTAGTTTTGCACTTACTGAATTAACTTCATTGAAATATTTATTTTCCTTATTTTAATTCAACATTTCAGAGATTGTTTTACCAAACCATAGAAATATACAGATCAGGTGCTGTTCGTTTGGCTCTATGTAGTTTAGCAACGAATCGCATGCAGAATGATGTCGGGCCGAACGGTCTGTTTGTCATAAGACTCTATTACACAGGACGTGCTGCTCCACACAGCCGTCACCTTTCATCAGTGCACTGTTTCTCTCACATTTTTAGCATAACCCAACTGCAGGAGACTCTTGTTCTAAAAATAGCTCAGGGAATACAGTCTATTTTAAGAGTATTTTCTGAATTTGAGGAACAGCGGGAAAAAAGAGGAAAATAGACCCGCTCACACTGAATCAGAGGCTCACAGGTACAGGACTGAGACGACACACGTAATGCTCGAGCAGAGACTGACAGATAAAGAATGACCCCCAAAAATCTCACACTGTAGAAGAGACTGACAGATACAGACAGGTAAGTTCTTCGTTTGCTTAGAGTAGAGAGAATGCCAGGCAGGATGTTGGAATGCTCTTTTTGCAGGATGTGAGAAGTCAACGAGACCTCCGGTGTCCCCGACAAAGACATCTGCAGGAAGTGCATCCGGCTGCAGCTCCTAATAAACCACTGTAGGGAACTGGAGCAGGAGCTGGATGACCTCCGGATCATTGGGGAGAATGAGGAGTTTATAGATAGTAGCTTCAGGGAGGTAGTTACGCTAAAGGAACAGGGCACAGGTAATTGTGTTACCATCAGGCGAGGGAAGGGGTAAGAGCAGGCAGAGCAGGGTTCCCCTGTGGTCATTCCCCTCAACAACCAGTGTACCAATTTGGATACTGTTGGTGGGGGGTGGGATGACTTTACTGGGACAAGCTGAGGGATTCGAATTTTAATTTTCACATATTGATTGGGACTCCGATACTGTTAAAGGTCTAGACGGTTAGAGTTTGTAAATTGTGTTCAGGATTTTTTACTAAATCAATATGTAGAGCTACTAACTAGGGAGGATGCAATATTAGATCTCCTATTAGGAACCGAGTTAGGACAGGTGACGGAAGTGTGTGTAGGGGAACACATTGGTTCCAGTGATCATAACACCATTAGTTTCAAACTGACCATCAATAAAGATAGATCTGGTCCCCGGGTCTTCTAAAATGGAGAAAGGCCAAATTTGAAGAAATGAGAAAGGATTTGAAAAGCGTGGATTGGGACAGGTTGTTGTCTGGCAAGGATGTGATTGGTAAGTGGGGGCCTTCAAAGGAGAAATTTTGGAAGTGCAGAGTTTGTATGTTCCTGTCAGGATTAAAGGCAAAACGAATAAGAATAAGGAACCTTGGTTCTCAAGGGATATTGGAACTCTGATAAAGAAGAAGAGAGAGATGTATGACATGTGTAGGCAACAGGGAGCATATAAAGTGCTTAACGAGTATAAAAAGTGCAACAAAATACTTAAGAAGCTTGTCAGGAGTACTACAATAAGACATGAGGTTGCTTTGGCAGTCAAGGTGAAGGATAATCTTAAGAGCTTCTACAGGTATATTAAGAGCAAAAGGATAGTAAGGGATAAAATTGGTCCTCTTGAAGATCAGAGTGGTCGGCTACGTATGGAACCAAAAGAAATGGGGGAGATCTTAAATAGTTTTTTTGCCTCTCTTTTTGCTAAGGATATTGGCATCGAGTCTATGGAAACAAGGCAAACAAGTAGTGAGGTCATGGAACTTATACAGATTAAAGAGGAGGAGGTGCTTGCTGTCTTGAGGCAAACACTCAAGACGATGACTGCTTACCATTAAAAGAGTGCCACAACTTCCTGGCTTATCCAATACATCCGGGTATGTCTAGAGAAGTTAGGCACAAAGAGTAAAATTCACGACCAAAGTACATTCCCGTGTTCTAAGTCACGATGAATGTCAATGGTCTGATCATAGCTCACGTTCTCTATTAACCCTAACCCTAACCCAAACCCAATTCTGCTTCACATCCCCTGTTGTTAAGATCCTGCTGAATAAATTAAGATCCTTAGGAAACCAGTCAGATTCAGATTCCTAAGTGAAAAAGACGATTTGCCTATTACACCGGCAAGTGCCCATAACATTGGCATGGAGCAGGTTAGGACCTACAAGTATCTGGGAGTACAGTTAGACGAGAAGCTAGACTGGACTGCCAACACAGATGCCTTGTGCAGGAAGGCACAGAGTCGACTGTACTTCCTTAGAAGGTTGGCGTCATTCAATGTCTGTAGTGAGATGCTGAAGATGTTCTATAGATCAGTTGTGGAGAGCGCCCTCTTCTTTGTGGTGACGTGTTTGGGAGGCAGCATTAAGAAGAGGGACGCCTCACGTCTTAATAAGCTGGTAAGGAAGGCGGGCTCTGTCGTGGGCAAAGTACTGGAGAGTATAACATCGGTAGCAGAGCGAAGGGCGCTGAGTAGGCTACGGTCAATTATGGAAAACCCTGAACATCCTCTACATAGCACCATCCAGAGACAGAGAAGCAGTTTCAGCGACAGGTTGCTATTGATGCAATGCTCCTCAGACAGGATGAAGAGATCAATACTCCCCAATGCCATTCGGCTTTACAATTCAACCGCCAGGAGTAAGATATGTTAAAGTGCCGGGGTTAGGACTCAATGTATTAAGTAAACTACGTAAGAACTTTTAAAAAGCTATTATTAATGCTTTTTGAGAGAGTGATTTAGATGCATATCATATTTTTACTGAGTTAAGTATTGTATGTAATTAGTTTTGCTATAACAAGTGTATGGGACATTGGAAAAAATGTTGAATTTCCCCATGGGGATGAATAAAGTATCTATCTATCTATCTATCTATCTATCTATCTATCTATCTATCTATCTATCTATCTATCTATCTATCTATCTATCTATCTATCTATCTATCTATCTATCTATCTATCTATCTATCTATCTAAACCAGAGTAGATAAATCCCCAGGACCTGACAGGGAATTCCCTCTAACCTTGAAGGAGACTAGTGTTGAAATTGCAGGGGCCCTGGCAGATATAATATCCACGGGTCAGGTGCCGGAGTATTGGAGGATAGCTCCTGTCGTTCAGTTGTTTAAAAAAAGGCTCTAATCCAGGATATTATAGGCCGGTGTTTGACATCAGTAGTAGGTAAATTATTGGAAGGAGTACTAAGAGATCGAATCTGTAACTATTTGCTTGGATAGGCACTTATTAGGCTTTGTGCTTGATAGGTCCTGTTTAACCAATGTATTACAGTTTTTCGAGGAAGTTATCAGGAAAGTGGATGAAGGGAATGCAGTGGATGTTTTCTACATGGACTTCAGTAAGGCCTTTGAAAAGGTCCCGCATGGGAGGTTAGTTAGAAAGATATGTTCGCTAGGTATACTTGGAGAGGTAGTGAATTGGATTAAACATTGGCTCAATGGAAGAAGCCAGAGATCTGTAGCAGAGGATTGCTACTCTGAGTAGAGGCCTGTGACTAGTGGTGTACCACAGGGATCAGTGCTAGGTCTATTGTTATTTGTCGTCTATATCAATGATCTGTATGACAATGTGGTAAATTGGATCAGTAAATTTGCTGATGATACAAAGTTTGGAGGTGTGGTGGACAGTGAGGCAGGTTTTCAAAGCCTGCAGACGGATTTGGACCAGCTGGAATAATGGACTAAAAATATCAGATGGAGTTTAATGCGGACAAGTGTGAGGTATTGCACTTTGGAAGGGTACCAAGGTAGAGCATGCAAGGTAAATGATCGGACGCTGAGGAATGCATTAGAACAGAGGGATCTGGGAATACAGATACATAACTTCTTAAAAGTGGTGTCACAGGTAGATACGGTCTTAAAGAGAGCTTTTGATACATTGGCCTTTATAAATCAAAGTATTGAGTATAAGAGTTGGAATGTTATGGTGAGGTTGTATAAGACATTGGTGAGGCCGAATTTGGAGTATTTTGTGAAGTTTTGTTCATCTAATTACAGGAACAATATTAATAAGGTTGAAAGAGTGCAGAGAAGGTTTACAGGGATGTTGCCGGGACTTGAGATAGATAGATAGATAGATAGATAGATAGATAGATATATAGATAGATACTTTATTCATCCCCATGGGGAAATTCAACATTTTTTCCAATGTCCCATACACTTGTAGCAAAAACTCATTACATACAATACTTAACTCAGTAATAATATGATATGCATCTAAATCACTAACTCAAAAAGCATTAATAATAGCTTTAAAAAAGTTCTTAAGTCCTGGCAGTTGAATTGTAAAGCCTAATGGCATTGGGGAGTATTGGCCTCTTCATCCTGTCTGAGGAGCATTGCATCGATAGTAGCCTGTTGCTGAAACTGCTTCTCTGTCTCTGGATGGTGCTATGTAGAGGATGTTCAGGGTTTTCCATAATTGACCGTAGCCTACTCAGCGCCCTTCGCTCAGCTACCGATGTTAAACTCTCCAGTACTTTACCCACGACAGAGCCCGCCTTCCTTATCAGCTTATTAAGACGTGAGGCGTCCTTCTTCTTAATGCTTCCTCCCCAACACGCCACCACAAAGAAGAGGGCGCTCTCAACAACTGACCTATAGAACATCTTCAGCATCTCACTGCAGACATTGAATGACGCCAACCTTCTAAGGAAGTACAGTCGACTCTGTGCCTTCCTGCACAAGGCATCTGTGTTGGCAGTCCAGTCTAGCTTCTCGTCCAACTGTACTCCCAGATACTTGTAGGTCTTAACCTGCTCCACACATTCTCCATTAATGATCACTGGCTCCATATGAGGCCTAGATCTCCTAAAGTCCACCACCATCTCCTTGGTCTTGGTTACAGAGAAAACTGAGTTACAGAGAAAGGTTGAATAGGTTAGGACTTCATTCCCTGGAGCTTTGAAGAATGAGGACAGATTTGATAGAGGTGTATAAAATTATGGTGGGTATATATAGATTGTATGAAAGCAGGGTTTTTTCCACCACTGAGGCTAGGGGAGAAATAAAAAAAAACAGAGGACATGTGTTAAGGGTGAAGGCGGAAAAGGTTAAAGGGAAATTTAGGGGGACCTTCTTCACACAGAGGGTGGTGTGAGTGTGGAATGTGCTGCAGATGAAGTGGTAAATGCGGGCTCACTTTGAACATTTAAGAAAAGGTTGTACAGGTACATGAATGAGAGGGGCAAGGAGGGATATGGTCCAGGTGCAGGGCAGTGGGACGAGGCAGAAAACTGGGTTGGCACAGCCAAGAATGGACAAACCGCCCGTTTCTCTGCAGGAATGTTCTACGATTCTACCCTCTAACACTGTAGCAGGAACTGACAGATACAAAATGAAACCCACACTCTCACACTGTAACAGAGACTGACAGATACAGAATAAAATGCATTCTCTCACACTGAACCAGAGAGTGACACAGACAGAAGGCCAAGTTCTCAATCTGTACCAGGGTCTGATTCTACAAAATGAAGCCCGCACTCTCACATTGCACCGGAGACTGGTGGGTGTAAAACGAACCACCCTTTAACACAACACCGGCGACAATCAAGCAGAGATTTAAACCAACAGACTCATTATCCGACTGAATGTCTCCCGTTGGTTAATTGTCTCTGCGCTGCTGTCGTTCTCTCTCAATAGTTCTTTATTTCATGTGAAATGCATATAAACTCTCTCTTCATTTTCCGCTTGAACCCTACTGCATAATAAATACTTTGCTCTCCGACAGACTGAGCAAATACGCTATATTCTCCCAAATCACTATTCATTTTTCTTTAGCTTTTACAATATGGCACTGCAGCTGTTTAAGTATATGTTCTGTTTCCATCGTCCCTTTATCAATGATATGATCGATCGTAAAATAACCTGTTTCACGGGTTCAGTGAGGGAAGAGGAAGGAATGGACAGGGAACTGGGCAAATAATTTAATACATGCACTGGTGTGTGTGTGTGTGTGTGTGTGTGTGTGTGTGTGTGTGTGTGTGTGTGTGTGTGTGTGTGTGTGTGTGTGTGTGTGTGTGTGTGTGTGTGTGTGTGTGTGTGTGTGTGTGTGTGTGTGCGCGCGCGCGTCTATGTGATTATAACGGTTTCTAATATGACCTTATCTGATGATGTGACCTTACCTGGCGGTCCTGCGTTTATTTCTGCAAGGCACCTCGGAGGAAATGATAAGGACACGTGTATTTCAATGTTAAAGCAGCAGATGAAAGCCTCTGAGTACCGAGTGGAATCTATACTTGGCAGAGAATATTCTGTTAAATGATGCTGGTATTTGCACCAGAGACAAACGTGTTGATGGCTGTGCTCTTAACCCGCAAGGCAGTGAATGGTCCTATCTGCCCACTATACTCCTACAGCTAATTGAATGTCACAGTATTTCAGCATCTTACTGTACCTCAGGTAGATTCAACAGAGAAGAACCTCCGTGTGCAGGTAGCTTCGCCCTGTGTCTGACCCCGGGAGTGTGTGAGGGAAAGGTGTGGAGGGAGCTTCACTCCGCGTCCGACCCCGCAATTGTGTGATGGGACGGTCTGGGGGAAGATTCACTCTGTGTTTCACCCCGGAAGAGTGTGTTAGGATGGTGCGGAGGGAGCCTCATCCTGTGTCTGACCCCGGGAGCGTCTGATGGGACGGTGTGGAGGGAGATTCACTCTGTGTCTCACTCCGGGAGTGTGTGATGGGACTGTGTGGAGGGAGATTCACTCTGTGTCTGACCCCGGGAGTGTGTGATGGGGTGGTGTGGAGGGAGATTCACTTTGTGTCTGACCCCGGGAGTGTGTGATGGAGCGGTGAGTAGGGAGATTCACTCTGTGTCTGACCCCCAGAGTGTGTGATGGGACGGTTTATAGGAAAAAAATACTCCGTGTTTAACGCCAGTATTGCATCCCATCGCTCTGGTACTCGGGACCGCAGTGGACTCATGGCTGATATTATAGTCGATTTTAACAGACTGCGGGGGGCAGGAGGGGTCAGTTAGCCATGATGGGTTTGGGTGGAGATGAGATCCTGGGCACCCAGACTCTGCCAGTCCGACCTCCCTCAGCCTGGAGCTGAGACGCTACTGTGTCAGTGTGAGGAGCTCCGACCCACTGTTGCAGTGCACAGGGTGCGGGGGGCAGCAGAAACCTCAAATAAAACTCGAGTCCGGCACCTGGACAGGAAGTTACAGTGGTTTATTGATTTCATCATGACAAATGTAAATTAAACAATGTGTGAGCTGCTTACGTGCGGGAATAAAAAAACTGCTCCCGACTCACTCACCGTCACACACAATTAACTGACCGGCGACAACGAGTGACCGGTTGAATAATCAGTCCCGTTTCTCACCGTCACTCTGTATCGGCGAACCGATGATTATAAAATCACACTTCAGGCCCGTGTCCGGGATCGCTGCAGATCCAGGGTCACTGCCGAGGTATTTGTCAATTTAACATCATTACATCTGACACACTGCCGAATGCACCGTCATCAGGAAAAGGAACAAAAGGATTCTCCCCAGGCATAATCACTCCCGGGGACACCGATGTCCGACACTGAGCCCTGGCCCCTGGGCTCTTCCTGTCTGTGTAATTCCCCTGGGTCTCACGTGGGGGAGTCTCGAGTCCGCACATCCGGCGGAAGCTGTGCCGCCGGATAACAGGCGGAATACATCACTGCAGGACCACTTCCGATGTCATAGAGCCCGAGCCTGGAACCCATTCCGTTAGAACGGCAGTTAAAGTTAAGGGCGAGGAATAGGACAAAATGTCCCCATCCCATCAGATGTTCACACGGTCACCATCAGTCCGGGTCTGCACAGAAACCAGTTCCTTCCACCCGATCTCACTGAACTGATTCCCCCCCAGCCTGAAAGAGATGGGAGAATAAAGATGAAATAAACAGATTACACAACAGTGTCAGTAACAGAGGACCAGGGTTAATGTTTCAACAACATTCACAGACAATTATCACCAGAAAACCCGCGGATCCGCTGATATTTTATCACATTGAACATTAACACAAACACTCACCCGATCCGCTCCAGACTCGGGAGGGTCAGTATGAGGCGGCGGAGAGCGGGGACAGATCGGTCTGTGAGTGAGTTTGATCCCAGGTCCAGCTCCGTCGGTAATGTTTTTTTACTGACATTGGAGACGAGATCCTCGACACCAGAATCTGTGAGACCGACATCCCACAAACTGGAGATGAGAGAGAGTGAGGGTGAAGGACACAGAGAGACAGGAGACGGTACAAATCCCCAGTGTTTATCAGTAACACAATTACTGATCACATTAATGTTCAGTGTCAGACACCAAGTGACTGTAAGCACAATCTCCCATAGTCTGGTACTTACCGCAGAGTCTGTATTTTACACTCCGGGTTTATCAGAACCGACGACACCAGTTTCACTCCTGAATCTCCCAATTTATTAGCACCCAGGTTCAGCTCCGTCAGTGATGGGTTTGTACTGAGAGCGGAGGCGAGATCCTCGGCACCAGAATCTGTGAGACCGACTCTCTCCAGCCTGGAGATGAGAGAGAGTGAGGGTGAAGGACACAGAGAGACAGGAGACGGTACAAATCCCCAGTGTTTATCAGTAATACAATTACTGTTCACATTAATGTTCAGTGTCAGAAACCCAGTGACTGTAAACACAATCTCCCACAGTCTGGTACTTACTCCAGCTTCTGTATTTTACACTCCAGGTTCCTCAGAGCCGCAGACATCAGCTTCACTCCTAAATCTCCCAGTTTATTAGCACTCAGTTTCAGCTCTGTCAGTGATGTGTTTGTACTAAGAGCGGAGGCGAGATCCTTGGCACCAGAATCTGTGAGACCGACTCTCTCCAGCCTGGAGATAAGAGAGAGAGTGAGGGTGAAGGACACAGAGAGACAGGAGACGGTAACAATCCCCTGTGTTTATTAGTAACACAATTACTGATCACATTAATGTACAGTGTCAGACACCCAGTGACTGTAAACACAATCTCCCACAGTCTGGTACTTACCCCAGTGTCTGTATTGTACACTCCGGGATCCTCAGAGCCGCAGACACCAGCTTCACTCCTGAATCTCCCAGTTTATTATCACTCAGGTTCAGCTCCGTCAGTGATGGGTTTGTACTGAGAGCGGAGGCGAGATCCTCGGCACCAGAATCTGTGAGACCGACTCTCTCCAGCCTGGAGATGAGAGAGAGTGAGGGTGAAGGACACAGAGAGACAGGAGACGGTACAAATCCCCAGTGTTTATCAGTAATACAATTACTGTTCACATTAATGTTCAGTGTCAGACACCCAGTGACTGTAAACACAATCTCCCACAGTCTGGTACTTACTCCAGTTTCTGTATTTTACACTCCAGGTTCCTCAGAGCCGCAGACATCAGCTTCACTCCTAAATCTCCCAGTTTATTAGCACTCAGTTTCAGCTCTGTCAGTGATGTGTTTGTACTAAGAGCGGAGGCGAGATCCTTGGCACCAGAATCTGTGAGACCGACTCTCTCCAGCCTGGAGATGAGAGAGAGAGTGAGGGTGAAGGACACAGAGAGACAGGAGACGGTACAAATCCCCAGTGTTTATCAGTAACACAATTACTGATCACATTAATGTTCAGTGTCAGACACCCAGTGACGTTAAACACAATCTCCCACAGTCTGGTACTTACCCCAGTTTCTGTATTTTACACTCCGGGTTCCTCAGAACCGCAGACACCAGTTTCACTCCTGAATCCCCCAGGTTATTCCGCCCGAGTCTAAACACAAACAATCAAAATGATGAACAGAGTAATTCATAACGCAGGTCTGAGGGAATTACTCTCACTCGGATATTTCAGGAAACATTAAACCCTTCAGTAAATCACTGATCGGAGTTCCCATCACTGTCAGTGTCCCTCACTGACAAGCTGCAGCGTATTCACCGAATGTCAGTAATTTAGTCTGTCGGTGTGACACTGTAAACTCCACCTATTCTGTTTCATTCGCGGACGGTTAGAAAAGTGTTCCTGACCTGAGAGAGTCAGAAGGGGCAGGAAGGAAGGGGAGAAAGTCCCACAGTGAGGAAGTTTGGTGAATCCTGAAATGTCGATGGGAGATGGAGGCAGATACCCCACCTGATGAAAAGGAGGATGGGGAAAAGTGATCCCACAGGGGGAACGGGGGTGGGGAAGAGAGATCTGATGGGAGAAACGGTAATGGGTAAGATAAGTCTGACAGGAAGAAGGAGGATGGGGAAGCGTGATCAGAAAGGGGATGGCACTTGTCACAATTCTTTACAATCTGATTTCCTACAGTTTTACCCAAATCCCTTTACGTTGAAACAGCACAATGGAACAGATTCACAGTTCAGGAATAAATCAAGTTACCTCAATTCCTGGCACTTGTGCAGCTCGGGTCCCAGCCGCTGGATTCCTTCACACTGAAGGTGACAGTTCCCCAGGTCGAGGTGTTTTATTGTATCACAGAGTCCGATGACATGAGCCAGGACCGCGCAGTCAATCGGGGTCAGTGTGATTCCACGGAATGAAAGTGTTTCCACAGATTCTAGTGCTGCCTGAGCCAGTCCACGATTCTGAGACTCAAACAGGAAGTGCAATGTGTTCAGGAGGCTCCTTTTACCAGCTTCACTCTCTGTGTTTCCACTCTGGCGTTTAACCTCCTCCTTCATCCAGTCAATCACCCGGCAGGTTGTTTGACGAGGGAATGGACCCAGAAACTCCTCCAGGCCCCGAGCTGTCATTGGGTTGGAGAGACCAGCAACAAAACGGAGAAATACCTCAAATCGCCCATCTGTCGTGCTGTGGACTTCAGTGAGGAATTTTAGGATATTCTCGGGATGTATAGTCAGGAATTGTGCGACTGCAGCAACAAACTCTTGGATGGTGAGGTGTGGGAATGTGTACACCACACTCCGGGCAGATTCCTCTCTCTCCAAAAGCTCCATCAGGAATCCGGACAGAAACTGGGAAGGCTGCAGATTGAACTTGAGCAAATCTCCATCTGTAAACACAATATTCTTCTCAGACACTCCTCTGAAGGCCATCTGACCTACCCTGAGTAACACATCACGGGGTTTCTCAATCTCACGACCGTGGTTTTTCAGGATGTTGTAAATATAGTAGGAGTACAGTTGGGTGATGGTCTTGGGAATTCGCTGTGGGTCCTTGACCCTTTGTGTGAAGAAGGGGCCCAGTGCCAGAGCGAGGATCCAGCAGTAGGAAGGGTTGAAGCTCATGGTGTACAGGATCTTGTTCTCCTTCACATAATTGAAAACAGCTTCCGCCACCGTCTGATCTTCAAAATGTTTGATGAAATATTCCTTCCGTTCCTCATCAACAAAGCCCAAGATTTCAGCCCGGACAGTGATCTCTGCTTTTTCCAATAAATGTAATGCAGTGGGACGAGTGGTCACCAGCACTGAACACCCTGGGAGCAGCTTGCCCTGGATTAAACTGTACACAATGTCAGACACTTCACACAACCACTCGGGATCTGGGCACTGGTGCTTGGGTTCTGTATCTCTCCGACTGTCCGAAAAATCAATTCTGTGTTTGAATTCATCCAAACCATCGAATATAAACAGCAATCCCTCTGGGTTCTTCCAGACCTCTCTCAGTAAATTCCCAAAGTAAGGATACTGATTCATAATCAGTTCCCTCAGGTTTATTCTGCCGTCAATGGAGTTTAAATCCCTGAATTTGAAACTGAAGACAAATTGGAACTGTTGGTATATTTTCCCCGTGGCCCAGTCATAAACAATCTTTTGTACCATTGTTGTTTTCCCGATCCCCGCGACTCCGGCCACTGCTGCCGAACTTGCAGATTTGGTTTTACTCCGGGAAAAGCTGCTCTGGAACAACTGATCAGTCCGGATTTTCTCCAGCTCTCCCCGGAGAAGTTTCTGTCTCCACTCCTCGTGGTCTCTGCCTCTCGCCAGCAGCTCATGTTCCACCAGTCTAAGATCTCGAACACGAGAAATGACCGTCAGCTCAGCGTATCGATCAACCAGCTGGAAAACCTTCACCTTCTCCCTCATCAGGATCGTGTTCACTCTCAGTGTTTCAGTTTTTGCCCGCAGAGCCTCCTTGTGTTTCTGTTGAAGATCTTCCATGGGAACAGTCAACATAGTCAAAATATTAAATGGATAAACTGACATAGAATTTTATAAATTTAACATTCAGTGTTTGAGATTACATGAATTAATTCAATGCTTCCATGGATATGAGGACAGAAAGTAAAACTCTGTTCACAGACACTGGAACTGAGAGCGATGGGTGTCCCAGAAAATGTACAATCCTCATATTCCGGTACTAATTACTTGTGAAGATGAACATTTCCCCGATATCTTATTGCAATCCTGACTGCACTTTTGTTACAGCAACTTTTCACTATATTTAAAACATTGTTTGCATCATTAACAGACGATGTTAAAGTTGATCTGCTGTGGAACTTTGTTTGAACATTGTGTGCAGGACACTGTATTTTGGCAAAGCTGCACACTGGGGAGTCACAGGTGTCCACTGCTCTTGCATTAAAACAGGAGCAGAATATGCGGGAAATACTCAAGTCGGAAGCATCTGTGGAGAGAATCACAGTGTGGTTTCGGTTTGACAACTCATCGTAAAGGCAAGCAAGATAATTATTTGCATTCGGATTCAAAGATGGAGGAGCGGTGGTCAGATAGCCACTGTAAATGGAAGAGACCACAAGAGTGTCAGTGATGGGCGTCGTGTTTCTGGGAGAGGGCAGTGAAGTCTTGGCAACTGTTACTGATCAAGTCTGGCAGTGGGGTGTGGGTCACTGTCTCATGAGACCTCTGCCTGTCAGGGTCGACCAAAGATGTTACGTCCCAGCTGACTCGATACGCAAACCAGGACACTGCAATTTGGAGAGCAAGCTGTTTCCCATGTAGCACGCTCCCCTCCCCATGCATCTGACGAACACAAAGGAACGACAGAGACTGATACGGCTTGGGAGCAGAAGCATCACAGGAGCAGCCAGTTTGCACTTAACACAACATAAGACTGCCTTAGGAGCTCCAGCTCTAGAGTTTTACACCTCTGAGGGGTAGAGTTGCAAGGCAGCAGAGGATTGAGATCAGAGTTCCCCATCCACTGGATTAGCTGCCATTCGTGTCTGACGAAACCCATCTTCCGGACGCGACCAGTTATAAGGCCCAGTAACCCGCCTCCGGCCTGTCTGCTCTCGGATAAAACGCTTCCACCGGGCTTAGTAGCTAGGCCACACATGAAGGCCAGGAGCTAGCCTTGGTCACAGAGGATATTTAATTCCGATGCTATTGGGAGAATTTAATAGGACATGGGATCTTATCCACACCTCTACCCCACGGAATAACAATCTTAAGCAATTAAGGGACGCTGTATTATTGTCAACAATAAATTGATAAATTGATTTATTGTCACATTCACCACGGTAAAATGGAAATCATTTCTGCCTGCGATCCAAATAGATCATCACATCACATTGGTGCAATGAGGTCGTACAATGAACACCGAACAGAATAGTTCAGGGAAACTGTGTTGCAGTTGCCGAGAAAATGCAGAGCAGAATGTCACTAAGGTAGAAGGCCAACGGATCTTCACGGAAAGGTTCAAGATGTCATAAGGTGAGCGTTGGGAACGGGCTCAAATGCAAGACCCGGACACTGAAGTCCTATGGAGAGGACTAGGTGTATCTGAAAGCAAGGAAAGTGGGGAAGAAACGACAATGGACAAGACAAGGCCCTGGACGATACTTGGATCTGGAGCATGGGCTAGGGCTAGACTAGGAAAGTTGGACCTGGATGAGGAACTAGGAACCTGGGCAAGGACTTCCATCCAGAAACTACACAGGAACACGGAACCTGGGTCTTGACTCGGGCTCGGTCTCCGGATCCAGGCAAGGGCTGGGAGTGGCAAGTCAACAGGACTGGACGTCGGGGCAGGACGCGGGACTCCACGGCTGGACGAGGGCATGAAGCTCAGACTTGGTCTTGATCGAGGGAGAGCAAAGCAGACGCGGGGAGAGGCGTAGCTCGACACAGACACTAGTCCTGGACGAGACCAGGACTCAGGGACTATGCTGCGACTTGGACTTTGACACGGACTGGAACTTCCTCGGAACTTTGCACATGGACTGGAACCTCCTCGGAGCCTTGGGCCTGAGCACAGGAACACTGAGCCTTGGACTTGACCGCGGGAACACAGAATCCAGAGACTGGTCCCCTCCTTGGGAACTGGACTCAGGGCCAGGGCTTTAAACGGATTCTGGAACCCTCCTTGGGGACAGGACATATAGGGCTGGGACTCATACACGGACACTAAACACGGGGACACAAAGAGACAGTTCCAAGCTCAACGATAGATAGTTGCTTCTGTTGGCGTGGCAAGGCTCCGGTCGCACTCCGGCGGCTGAACCTGACGGCAATACAGACGAGGTTGCCGATAGGGCTTCAGGCGTAGGTCGCCGGCAGGGCTTCAGGACAGGCTTCAGAGGGAAGGATGTGAACAGTCTAGCCTCAGGGTAACGGCAAAGATGGCCTGACTTACTCAACGGAGGCAAGGACAGGAAAGGACAGATCCGACCATAGTGTAACGGCAAGAACAGCCTCACTTATCCCACAGAGGCAAGAACAGGATAGCGACGAGACGAAGCAGCAACCACACTCGAACCCAGCCGCAATATGAGAACCAACGTCCCCGCCCCCCTCTATGGGAGCATCCGGGCTACCTAACAGGCTCTCCAGGACTAAGGACAACCTGGGTGGCGGGGGGTGGGGTGTGTATTCAATCAGGAGGGAAGCCAGGATGACGAGAGTTGGACGGCGTCTGCGTTGCTGTGTCCATGTATGGCTGGTTCGTTCTGTTATATGGTGGGACAGACCCGAATGCAAGACGCAGACACTGAAGTACGGGGGACAGGACTAGGTGTATCAGAAAGCAAGGGAAGTGGGGAAGAAACGACATCGGACAAGACACAGGCCCTGTACAAGACTAGGATTCAGGGCCTGGGCTAGGGCTAGACTAGGAAAGTGGGACCTGGACGAGGACTAGGATCTGGGAACTAGGAACTAGAAACCTGGGCAAGGAATCCGAGCCAAAGACTGGACAGGACCCGGAACCTGGATCTTGACTCGGGCTTGGACTCCGGACACTTGCGAGGACTTGTCGTGGCAAGGCAACGGGACGGAATGTGGGGGCAGGACGCCGGACTCCACGGCTGGAGGAGGACATGAAGCTCAGACTTAGTCTTGATCGAGCGAGAGCAGGAATGCAGAGCCTAGGTCGAGGGAGAGCAAAGCAAAAGCGTGGAGAGGCGTATTTGAACAAGGACACAAACCCTGGACGAGACCAGTACTCCGAGCCTAGGCTACAACGTGGACTTGGACACGGACTGGAATCTCCAACGAGTCTTGGACACGGACTGGAATCTCCAACGAGCCTTGGACACGGAGTGGAACCTCCTCGGATCTTTGGACACGGAATGGAACCTCCAGGGAGCATTGCACTTGAGCACTGGAACACTGAGCCTTGGACTGGAGCCCGGGGACACTGAGACTTGGACTGGAGCCCGGGGACACTGAGACTTGGACTGGAGCCCGGGGACACTGAGCCTTGGACTGGAGCCCGGGGAAACTGAGACTTGGACTGGAGCCCGGGGACACTGAGCCTTGGGCTGGAGCACGGGAACCCCGAGCCTTAGACTGGAGTCCGGGAACACTGAGCCTTGGACTGGAGCACAGGAACACTGAGCCTTGGAATGGAACACAGGAACACTGAGCCTTGGGCTGGAGCACGGGAACCCCGAGCCTTAGACTGGAGTCCGGGAACACTGAGCCTTGGAATGGAACACAGGAACACTGAGCCTTGGACTGGAGCACAGGAACCCCGAGCCTTGGACTGGAGTCCGGGAACACTGAGCCTTGGACTGAAGCACGGGAACACTGAGCCTTGGAATGGAACACAGGAACACTGAGCCTTGGACTGGAGCACAGGAACCCCGAGCCTTGGACTGGAGTCCGGGAACACTGAGCCTTGGACTGAAGCACGGGAACACTGAGCCTTGGAATGGAACACAGGAACACTGAGCCTTGGACTGGAGCACAGGAACACTGAGCCTTGGAATGGAACACAGGAACACTGAGCCTTGGACTGGAGCACAGGAACCCCGAGCCTTGGACTGGAGTCCGGGAACACTGAGCCTTGGACTGAAGCACGGGAACACTGAGCCTTGGAATGGAACACAGGAACACTGAGCCTTGGACTGGAGCACAGGAACCCCGAGCCTTGGACTGGAGACCGGGAACACTGAGCGTTGGACTGGAGTACAGGAACACTGAGCTTTGGAGTGGAGCACAGGAACACTGAGCCTTGGACTGGAGCACGGGTACACTGAGCCTTGGACTGGAACACGGGAACACTGAGCCTTGGACTGGAACACAGGAACACTGAGCGTTGGACTGGAGACCGGGAACACTGAGCGTTGGACTGGAGTACAGGAACAGTGAGCTTTGGAGTGGAGCACAGGAACACTGAGCCTTGGACTGGAGCACGGGAACACTGAGCCTTGGACTGAAGCACAGGAACACTGAGCCTTGGACTGGAGCACGGGAACACTGAGCCTTGGACTGGAACACAGGAACACTGAGCGTTGGACTGGACACCGGGAACACTGAGCCTTGGACTGAAGCACGGGAACACTGAGCCTTGGACTGGAGCACGGGAACACTGAGCCTTGGACTGGAGCACGGGAACACTGAGCCTTGGGCTGGAGCACGGGAACACTGAGCCTTGGACTTGAGGACAGGAACACTGAACACAGAGCCGGGAAGCCTCCTTGGTGACACGACATAGGGCCGGGACTCATACACGGACACTAAACACAGGGACACAAATATACAGTTCCAAGCTCAACGATAGATAGTTCCTTCTTTTGGTGTGGCAAGGCTCCGGTCTCACTCCAGCGGCTGAACTTGGAGGCAGTACAGGCGAGCACGCAGGCGATGTTGACGGCAAGGCTTCAGAGATGGGTAGCCGGCAGGCCTACAGGCGTGGGTAGCCGGGAGGGCTTCAGGCTAGGCTTCAGAGGGAAGCAAGAGAACAGTCCAGTCTCAGGGTAACAGCAAAGACGGCCTGACTTACCCAACGGAGGCAAGAACAGGAAGGGACAGATCCCACCATAGGGTAACGGCAAGGACGTCCTGATTTACCCTACGTAGACAAGGACAGGATAGCGACGAGATGAACCAGCAACCACACTCGAATTCAGGGCCACCTGTATTCCTGCCCCATTATGAGAATCAGGTGCCTGTGATTAAGCCCATTTGAAACAACGGACAGTCAGTAGACTCGGAGTCCGGAGCGAACCAGAACGCAGACCACACGGACCGGACCAGGACACAAGAGCTTCATCCGGAAGTGTATCGTGGGTGTTGTTCTCCAGATATCGGTCACGATCTACCCAAACCAGAATTCCTGGATCCGCAGTTCCGTGAGAATAGCACTTAACGTGCGGCAGACAGCTTACGTTGCTGGTAAGCAGCAGGAGCTCAAGAAATGCAGTAAAATCATCAAGGCAGCGAAACGCCAATACAGGGACAAGATCGAGGAGCAAAAGCTAGGCGCAGTGATGCTGCCAACATCGCTGCCTCTCCCAGAGGAGCTAAATCTTTTTCCGCTCAGTTCGAAATCGCCAACACTGAGCCCCTGACCGCCAAAGCAACCTGGTCATCTCTGAGGCTGAAGTTCGCAGGTGTTTCCAACGAGTGGACAATCGCCAGGCTGCGGGACCGGACGGCATCCTATGGCGGGTACTCGGGATGTGCGCAGCACAACTAGCAGGAGTGATTAGAGACAATTTTAATCTCTCCCTCTCCCAGTGTAGAGTGCCCTCCTACTTCAAAGCATACCCCATTGTCCCTACCTAAAAGACCAAGGTAACATGTCTACTGGTGTCCTGTTGCACTCACCTCAATAATAAACAAACGCTTTGAGAGGCTGGTCAAGGACTACATCTGCAGCTTGCTACCACCCACACTGGAACCCCTAAATTCGCCTACCGACACAACCGATCGACAGATGATGCAATAGCCACAGCTCTACACACCGTCGTTACACATCTGGAGAAGGATGCTTATGTGAGAATGTTGTTCTTGAACTACAGTTCAGCATTGAACACCAGAATTCCCTACAGGCTTGACAGGAAGCTCTGAGTCCTTACTATGTGCAGCTGGATCCTGGACTTGCTGTCAGATTGCCGGCAGGGTGTAAGAGTGGGCTGCTTCACCTCTGCCTCTCTGACCCTAAACACAAATGCCCCTCAGGGCTATATCCTAAGCCCCTTCCTTTACTGTCTGTATACCCATGATTGTGTCGCCACCCACAGCTCCAATCTGCTGACGACACTACATTGATTGGCCTAAACTCAGCTAATAACAAGGCAGCGTATAGAGAAGAAGTGACCTGGTTGTGGACTACAGGAGGAATGGAGATAGACTAACCCCTACTTACATCAATGGATCTGGGGTAGAGAGGATG
Organism: Hemitrygon akajei; assembly: GCF_048418815.1. NCBI lineage: Eukaryota > Metazoa > Chordata > Chondrichthyes > Myliobatiformes > Dasyatidae > Hemitrygon > Hemitrygon akajei. The sequence goes on from NW_027331986.1 coordinate 2,685,810, forward strand.
AACAGCTTTCGGTTACTCGGCATACAGATCACCAAGAATCTCATGCCGTCTGTACATACCGGCTCTGTCGTGGAAAAGGCACAACAGCGCCTCTTTGACCTCAGATGATTGAAGAAGTTCGGTAGGGGTCTCCAAATCCTAAGGACTTTCTACAGGGGCACAATTGAGAGAATCCTGCCTGCCTGAATCACTACCTGGTATGCGAATTGTACTTCCACCAATCGCAGGACTCTACAGAGAGTGGTATGGACAGCCCAGTGGATTTGTAGTTGTGAACTTACCAGTATTCAGGACATTTACAGAGACAGGAGTGTAAAAGGGCCCAAAGAATAATTGAGAAAACAAGTCACTCTAACCACAAAGTGTTGCAGCTGCTACCATCCGGGAAATGGTACCGCAGCATAAAAGCTAGAACCAACAGGGTCCGGGACAGCTTCTTCCACCAGGCCATCAGACTGATTAATTATCTTTCTATAATTGTATACATGTATACACGCTCACCACACACGGTTTACTGTAATTGTGCTGCTGGAGCAGAAAAACAATTTTCACAACATGCATTGGTAATATTAACCCTGATTCCGAGAACTTTAATCTGACTGTTGTGTCATTTTTTTTTAGATCTCTTATTCATTTCCTCATACTGTCCTAGCTCGGGTTAATCTAAGTGCACTCGAGTGCACATGGTATTTTCTAAAAATGGTTATTTAAGTTCTTATTTTTCTTTCCATACCATTCAGATCTGTTTCAGATCAGGATATTACACCGAAAGACTATCAATACGGGCATAGGTAGTGTTTAGTACCTTTGTTATCGTTTTACTGTTCAGCTGTGTTTGGCAGATGGCAGATTTTCTTAAGCCTTGAAGTAAATTTTGTTGAAAGATTTTGTTTTATCACACGATAGCCTATTTTCTTTGTTTGTTGATATCCTAAATATATGTTTCATATTCTTCCATCGGTTTTATATTCTACTGGCTCTATTGGACGTTCCTTTATGTTATTTTTCTGTACTTTTCTCGTTTAAAGCTCATGTTCTTTTCTTGGGAAATTAGTTCCATTATTTGAATTGATAATTTTAGCTTTACTGAAGCAAGAGTAACTAATTTCAAATCATCTCTGCATAGCTGTGTCAAGGTATAATTCGTCTTTGTTTTTTAATTTGATACCCGATTGCTGTCTATTTCACCAAATTAGAGAGTGGGTTTAAAGCCAGACAAAACAAGTGTTCATCAGCGTGCAGGTACAGCAGGCAGTGAAAAGAGCTAATGACATGTTGGCCTTCATAACAAGAGGAGTTGAGGACAGGAGCAAAGAAGTCCTTCTGCAGCTGTACAGGGCTCTGGTGAGACCACACCTGGAGAATTGTGTGCAGCTTTGGAATTCAAATTTGAGGAAAGACATTCTTGCTATTGAGGGAGTGCAGCGTAGGTTCATCAGGTTAATTCCCGGCATGGCGGGACTGTCATATGTTGAAAGTTTGGAGCCGCTGGGCTTTTGTACACTAAAATTTAGAAGGATGAGAGGGGCTAGGATTGAAATATATAAGATTATTAAGGGATTGGAGAAGCTGGAGGCAGGAAACAAGTTGCCGATGTTGGGAGAGTCCAGAATCAGAGGCCACAGTCTAAGAATATAGAGTAGGCTATTCAGAACGGAGTTGAGGAAAAACTTGTTCACCCAGTGAGTTTTGGATCTGTGGAATGCTCTGCCTCAGAAGGCAGTGGAGGCCAATTCTCTGGATGCCTTCAAGAGAGAATTAGATAGAGCTCTTAAAGATAGCGGAGTCAAGGGATATGGGGAGAAGGCCAGTGGATGTAGTGTACCTGAACTTCCAGAAAGCTTTTGATAAAGTCCCACATAGGAGATTAGTGGGCAAAATTAGGGCACATGGTATTAGGGGCAGAGTACTGACATGAATTGAAAATTGGCTGGCTGACAGGAAACAAAGAGTAGCGATTACCGGGCCCCTTTCGGAATGGCAGGTTGTGACCAGTGGGGTACACGAAGGTTCGGTGCTGGGACCGCAGCTGTTTACAATATACATTAATGATTTAGATGAAGGGATTAAAAGTAACATTAGCAAATTTACTAATGACACAAAGCTGGGTGGCAGTGTGAAATGTCAGGAAGATGTTATGAGAATGCAGGGTGACTTAGACAGGTTGGGTGAGTGGGCAAATGTATGATAGATGCAGTTTAATGTGCATAAATGTGAGGTTATCTACTTTGGTGGCAAGAACAGGAAGGCAGATTACTATCTAAATGGAGTCAAGTTAGGAAAAGGGGAAGTACAACGAGATCTAGGTGTTCATGTACATCAGTCAATGAAAGCAAGCATGCAGGTACAACAGGCAGTGAAGAAAGCTAATGGCATGCTGGCCTTTATGTACAGGGCCCTGGTGAGACCCCACCTGCAGTATTGTGTGCAGTTTTGGTCTTCAAATTTGAGGAAGGACATTCTTGCTATTAAGTGAGTGCAGGGTAGGTTCACAAGGTTAATTTCCGAAATGGCGGGACTGTCATATGTTGAAAGATTGGAGCTACTGGGCTTGTATACACTGGAATTTAGAAGGATGAGAGGGGATCTGATTGAAACATATAAGATTATTAAGGGATTGGACAAGCTGGAGGCAGGAAGCATGTTCCCGCTGATGGATGAGTCCAGAACTAGAGGTTACAGTTTAAGAATAAGGGGTAGGCCATTTAGAACTGAGATGCGGAAAAACTTTTTCACCCAGAGAGTCGTGGATATGTGGAATGCACTGCCCCAGAAGGCAGTGGAGGCCAAGTCTCTGGATGCATTCAAGAGAGAGTTAGATAGACCTCTTATAGATAGCGGGGTCAAGGGATATGGGGAGAGGGCAGGAACGGGGTACTGATTGTGCAAGATCAGCCATGATCAGAGTGAATGGCGGTGCTGGCTAGAAGGGGCGAATGCTCTACTTTTGCACCTAATTTCTATTGTCTGTTGTTCAAAACCATAGTGGACAATGAGTCACTCTGCAAAATTCCTCCATTTATTTTGATAACGGCGGCTGTTCCTTTGTGGTTGTTAATACGAAGAGTATTGTACACCAACGCTTCATCAGATGTTGCATACATTTTACAAGTATTGCATGCATATTTTAGGAACTTATCCTAACCATGTGAGAGACAAAATAAAATGTTTTTTGATAGACAATATAACATTGTAAGATTTCTGCTTTCCTCAGGCCTTGATATAGAATTACATAATATATTGTTCCTTAAATCCGTTCATCTCCTATCGGTATCTTTCTGCTCTTCTGTACGTATATTGTGGTTAGCTAAGTGACTGGTTATTAGTTACGAAATGCACTTTGTTAGGATTTTAAAGTTGTCTTATTATTGAGCCAGTAATAACATAATAACCTAATAACATAATGGTCCTATGAAAGCAGAATTAAAACTATCCTTGAGGCCGGTGGTACATACCTTCAGCCTTTTATATCTTCTGTCCCATGGGAATATGAAAAGGAGAATGTTTGAAGGTTCAGCAGCGAGGCTTTGGGCGGGGTTAGAATCTTGCTAACTGGATTGTGTCCTTCCAGGAGGTAACAAAGGTTACACATGCTTGCATATTAGAAGGGTGTTTGATAAGGTCCCACTTGGGAGGCTCAAAGAACATTAACATGCTTGGGAACTGTAGTGAAATGTCCTGGCTGCTGGGGTCCTACACTGGGAGAAATTTCCTTCACAGGCAGGTGGCGAATCTGTGAAATTATTGTCATAGACAGCTGAAGAAGACAAGTCATTGGGTATATTTAACATGTTCCTGATTAGGAAAAGGGTCAACGTTTACTGGGAGAAGGCAGGATAATGGAGTAGAGAGGAATTCTGGAGGAAATGCACTGAGCTGAAAGGCTTAATTCTGCTTCTAAGTCTTATGGTTTTAGGGTGCATCTGGATTGCATTCACTTCTGATTGTCCAGCTTTTGGAAGGATTGGAGAGGGTGCAGAACAGGTTCATCAGGGTGTTGCCTGGATTCGGTGTCATGTGCTACAAGTAGAGGTTTGATAAACTTGGTTTGTTTACTCTGGAGTTCAATTAGAGATCTGACAGAGGTATACAAGTTCGATAGATAAGAGTTTGGGTAGACAGCCTGTAATTTGTTGGTTTTTTTCCGCATATGACTGGGGTCTAATACCAGAGGGCATTTGTTTATGATGAGATGGGGTAAAGTTACAGCACTTATGGGTAGTTTTTCACAGAGTGGAGGGTGACTGGAATTTACAGCCTGTGTCATGTCGGAGGCAACTATTTTATCGATGCTCCTAGATATACATGAATGTGCAGGAAATGCAAGGATATGGTCAATAATATAAGAGAGGATACCAAAGTATTTCTTCTATTTCCCAGATATATAAAGAGTTAAAAAAAGAGAGAGGATCGATATCGGACCGCTGAAAAAAGCAATTGCAGATGCCGTAGCGGGTGAAAAGGACTTCTGAGAAAAACTCTGTGGAAGTCACTAGCAAAATTCCAAAATATAAATAGTATCAGCGGACAGAATTGCGTGCAGCTTCTATTACGAGGGAGAAGTTGTTTCGGAATCTGAAAGGTCTGATGATACAAAGGTCACCTGGACTGGATGATTCAGTGTATCAGGAGCCTGTCTGTGGTGTGTGAGGACTTCCAGAGTAGCAGGAACTGGACTGAAGGGTTCAGCAGGCCCAACATATGGACTAATACATTAACAGCTGGAACAGCTGGTTTAATAGCTGGAAAAATACATTTTAGAAGATTCAGGCTGCAACGAGAGATTCTCTGAATTGTAACTTGAATCAAGAGATCACCGAGTGATTAACAGTGAATTTTCATTCCCAGATTCCGCCAAGTCACAGTATAACATTTGAAAAGTGGTTTGAACCTTGCATTTCAGTACTCACCGATCAGTTGAGTGGGTAACTCCGAAAACCCTTGGGCAATGTCCATGTATTCCTGTGGATCAGGACCTGTTTAAGTAAAAAATGTCCATGGAAACAGAGCTAGAATAAATAAACTTCTTTATTTCAATGTGACTTTGTGTTCAGTGCGTGGTTTTAACATACCGAGTTCCTGTATTTCCCTCAGTATTCTGTCCAACTTCGGTAACTCAGTCCTCCACATCACAAAGGATTCCCACATCGCCCTCCGGGCCTGGGAGCCTTTGTCCATCACCAAACTGAGGAAGAGTCTGGAACTCTCTGCCCGGTTTCCCTTCTCTGTCAGTTCAGTGACTTTCTACAAAAGGAAACAATGAATTTATTATGGAGCAGACAGACAGACATGGAGAATGTGCAGGAAAATATCTGTTCATGTTCTCGGTAGCTTCAGAACAGATGCAGTCACTGGGCTGCTGCCTCATCCTCCCTGGGTTCAGTCATTAACAGAGAAACAGTAACTGAAGGAAATTCTAAATCAATATTGTGTAAGAATAAGGATTCACTGACACCCTGCAACATGATTAATAAACTGGTTCATCAATGTGCAACATTACATCAAAAAGATGTGACAACAAGAACGGAAGAGAGTGGAGAGCGAGAGAGCAAAAGAAAATGGATGGTGTGCATCACTGAATCATGACTGAAAGAGGATCATATTAGGGTGCTTACATCCAATTATAAATATTTAATAGAAAAGATAGGCAGCTCGGTGAAAGTGTTAGGTTGACTGTTGTCATAAAACATGAAATGTTCTTAGATATAGTTGATATCGGATTGGATGATGTAGATGTTAAGAAAACGCATAGGAAAAGTGACCCTGATGGAACATTAACCAGGATGTGGGCTACAAATTCCAGTGGGAGAGAGAAGAGGCATGTAAAGAGGTCAATGTAAAAATAGTCATGGGGAATTTCAATATGCAGGTAGATTTGGGAAAACATGTCGGTGCTGAATTCCCAAGTGAGGGAATTTATAGAATGCCTATGAGATGGTTTTTGAGAGAAACCTATGGTTGAGCCCACTATGAGAAAGGCGGTTCTGGAGTCTGTGTTGTGTATTGCACCTGATTTTATTGGGGAGTTAAGCTAAATAAACCCTTAAGAGGCAGTGATAATAAAATAACAGAACTCACACTGCAGTTTGAGAGGGAGAAGGTAAAAGTTAGATGTATCCATATTACAGTGGGATAAAGGAATTACAGAGGCATAAGATTGTTGCTGCGCAAATATAAATTCGAATGTGACACTAACAGGGAGAATAGCAGAGCAGGATTGGTTCAAGTTTCTCGGAGCAATTCAGAAGGTGCAGCACAAATGATCACAAAGATGCAGAATTATTCTAAAGGGAGGATGATCAACCGTTGCTGACGAGGTAGTCAAAGCAGCACAAAAGCAAAGGAGAGGGCACAGAATATTACAAAATATAGTAGAAAGCTGGAGGACTGGGATGTTTTTACAAATCAACAGAAGGCAATTAAAAAGCCGTATGTAGAAAAACATGAAATATGAAGGTAGGGTAGCTAATAACGTAAAATAGCTTACCAAAAGGTCCGAGAAAGAGTGAAAGAGAGGAAAGTGGATATTGGGCTGCTGGAAAATGACAGTGGAGAGGTACTGTCAGGGGACAAGGAAATGCCGGATGGTATTAGTAAGTATTTTGCATCAGTCTTCACTGTAACAAACACTAGAACGTGCCAGATATTTGAGAATGTGAGGTGGCAGTTGAGTGTGTTTTCAATTATTAAGGAGAAGGTACTCGGGAAGCTTAAAGTTCTGAAGATAGAGGAGTCCAGATCAACTGCACCCGATTGCTTCTGAAAGAGGAGGCTGAAGAGATTGTGGAGACATTAGTGATGATCTCTCTAGAATCACTAGATTTTGGAATGGTTCCGGAGGACCAATCATTTTAAATTATAGCAACACGTACAACACGTTGGAGGAACTCAGCAGATCGAGCAGCATCCGTGGAAACGAGCAGTCAACGTTTCAGGCCGAGACCCTTCTTCAGGACTGAAGAGGGAGGAGGCAGGTCCCTATAAAGAAACTGGGGGGAGGCTGGGAAAGAAGGCTTGTAGGTGCCACCTGAAAAAACAGTCAGAGGAAAGATCAAGGGGTGAGGGATGAGAAGCAGGGAGACGATATGCAGGAAAGGTGAAGAAGAAATGCAAGGGGAAAGCACTATGTGTAGTAGAAGAAGGCAGAATTATGCGAGAGGTGATAGGCAGCTGGAGGTGGAGACAGAGTGAAACTGGGATGGGGGAAGGGAAAGGGAGGGAATTGCCGGAAGCTGGACAATTCAATGTTCATGCCAAGGGGCTGGAGACTACCCAGACGGCAGATAAGGTGTTGCTCCTCCAACCTGAATTTGGCCTCATCATGGCAGTAGAGGAGGCCATGTATGGACATATCCGAATGGGAATGTGAAGCAGAGTTGAAGTGAGTTGTAACCGGGTGATCCTGTCTGTTGTGGCGTACGGAGCGTAGGTGCTCGACGAAGCGGTCCCCCAATCTGCATCGGGTCTCGCCGATGTAGAGGAGGCTGCACAGGATGCAATAGATGACCCCAACAGACTCACAAGTGAAGTGTTGCTCACCTGTAAGGACTTATTTGGGCCATGAATGGCGGTAAGAGAGGAGGTGTAGGGACAGGTGTAGCATTTAAGCTTGCAGAGACAAGTGCCAGGTGGGAGATCTGGGAAGGACGTGTGGACCAGGCAGTCGCCGAGGGAACAACTCCTGAGGAGAGCGGAGAGGGGTTTCATTTTAGATTATAGGCCAGTTAGTCTGATCAACGTTTGGGAAGATGTCAGCAGTCGATTATTGAGGATAAGGTTTCGGGGTATTTGGAAGCACATGATGAAAAATGGCCAACATCCATGGAAGGGAATCTTGCCTGACAGACGTGTTGGAATTTTTTGAGAGAACAGTATGTTGGATCGACAACGGAGAGTCCGAGCAAGTTGTTTACTTGGACTTCCCGAGGGCCTTTGACCAGGTGCCCCACATGACGCCGTTTCACAAGACAAGGGTCGACAGTAGGACAAGAAAGATACTAGCATTGATAGAGGATCCATGTTTTTCTCCAGACAGATTTTGTCTGACTGTCAGGAAGCACAGATTGGGAACAAATAGAGCTTTTTCTTGTTGGATGTTGGTGACCAGTGGTGTTCTGCAGTGGCTGGTTTTGGGACAGTTTCTTTTTCCATTATGTCAATGATTTGAAGGCTTTATGGCCACGATTGCGGGCGTTATGAAGATATAGGGAAGAGCAGGAAGCATTGAAGGAGCAGGGTTTCGCGGGAGGACATAGACCGATGAATAAAATCGACAGATCAGTGGCGATTGGCATGTAGTATAAGGAGGTACATGGCCATACACTTTGGCAGAAATAATGAAGAATCTATGAATCTCTGAGAAAATTCAGAAATCAGAGTTGTAAAGAGTCTCTGGAGACCTAGTGCAGGATTCCGTGCAGTTTGAGTCGGTGTTGGGAAAGGCAAAAACAATGTCAGCATTAATTTGGAAAGGATTTGAATACAAGCACAAACGTTGGCCAGACGGCACTTGCATATTGTGAACGGTTTTATTGCCCGGATTAGAGAAAGTATGTGATAACATTGTGGAAAGTCCAAAGAGGAATCAAAACAAACAGAACCAGTGATATTAAACCAGATTTTGATGAGAATGATTGCTCGATGCGCCTGTACTGGCTAGAGTGTGGAAGGATGAAGGGGAATCTAATTGTAACCTGTGAACATGAGGAGTGGCTGCTGAACGTGTTAAGCCGGCTTAAGGAGGAAGGGTTGAAACTTTCCCTGGACAAATGCCAGTTCCGTAAGCCGTCGGTCGGCTATGTTGTCCACATAATTTCGCTAGAAGGAGTGGCTAAAAATCCGGCTAAGACAGACGCAGATTACCGGTGATTCGTGAAAGGATACGCTAAAACGAGTCACCTGTTGAATCAGCTATTGTGTAGCTGTCCACCTGTGGGGAAGAAAAGGAAGGGGGACCAAGGACAGGAAGCAGGAGGATACTGGAACCTGGCGGAGCCTTTGGATCGAGATGGGATTATCAATATGAGGAGGCGTTTCATTGTCTGAAAAGGGCGCTGACCCAGGCCCGGTGTTGGCTTTTGCCGATCCCCGGAAGCGGTATGTGCTGCACACTGATGCCAGCCTAAAGGTTCTAGGGGCTGTCCTGTACCAGGAACAGGGTGACGCATTGAGACCGGTGGCGTTTGTCAGCCGAAATTTGTCGCCATCTAAGAGGAACTATCCCACTCACAAGTTAGAGTTCCTGGTGCTGAAGTGGGTGGTGGTGGACAAGTTGAGCGACTATTTATACGGGGCCAAGTTTGGGGTGAGAACGGATAACAATCCTCTCACTTATATCCTGACTTCGGCGAAGCTGGGTGACACAGGCCATCGGTGGTTGGCAGCTTTGTCGGTATATGATTTAAGCCTTAAGTATCGCCGGGAAGCAAGAATGTCGATGTGCATGCTTTGTCACGACGGGAGCATGAGGAACAGGAGACGGACGAGGAGTGGGTGAGCATTCCTGCCCCTGGAGTGAATACCATGTGACAGTTTGCTATCACCGTGAAGGCCGAGGGAAAGGGGAGACCGGAGCGAGTAGGGGACCCATTAGGGGCTTCTGATGACGCCCTGCCCCAGTTTACTATGACCTGACTGAACTGAAGACTAAACAGTTGCCGGAACTAAGTCCGGGGGAAGTGGCAGCTGCTCAGCGAGATGACCCGGGCATTGGCAATGAGGGGTGAGCGGTAGAGAAGGGGGATGCGACGTGTGCAGAGAAGGCGAAAGACGTTTTAGTGTCTCCGTTGTTGAAGGAATGGTCTCGGTTAAAGTTGAAGAACCAAGTCTTGAAACGGGTCACAGCGCCTCCGGACCACCTCCGGTGTTGGCAGCTGGTCATGCCTGAGAAATATCGGCAAACTGTGCTCCAGGCACTGCATGATGATTCCGGGCACTAGGGGGTGGAAACGACCTATGGATTACTCAAGGACCAGTTCTACTGGCCCGGGATGAGGGGGCCAGGTTGAAGAATACTGTAAAAAGTGCAGTCGTTGCATCAGGAGGAAGACCCTGCCTGAGCAGGCGGCTCCTTTGTCGCACTTAAAGAGTGAGGGACCCCTGGACCTGGTGTGTATAGATTTCCTGTCTATTGAGCCAGACACCACCAACTCTGCGAATGTCTTAGTCATCACGGATCACTACACTCGATATGCTCAGGCGTTTCCCACTAAGGATCAGAAAGTGACTACAGTGGCGAAGGTGTTATGGGAGAAGTACTTTGTTCATTATGGCCTCCCCAGGTGGATCCATAGTGATCAGGGATGGGACTTCGAGAGCGGGCTTATCCATGAATTACTGGGTATGTTTGAGGTTGAGAAATCCAGGACCACACCCTGTCACCCGCAGGATGATCCTCAGCCTGAGAGGTTTAACCGGACACTGTTGGATATGCTCGGGACTCTGGAGATTGGTCAGAAAAGTAGGTGGAGTTGGCACATCGGACATTTGGTTCGCTGTTACAATTGTACTCGCAATGACGCTACAGGGTACTCGCCCTATTATCTGATGTTCGAGCTGGAAGCAAGGTTACCCATTGACTTGTGTTTTGGGACTGAGGCGGGTGAATTACCTTCGAAGCCATATCTAAAGTATGTGTCCGATATGCGGAGAGAGATGAAAAGGGCGTCCGAGTTGGCTGAGGCGGCGGCCACCAAGCAGAATCAGAGGAATAAGAGGAGGTATGATCAGAAACTGAAGTTCGCCCAACTATTGCGGGGAGACCGGGTCTTTATACGGAATTTAGGACTACCTGGTAAGCTCAAATTGGCGGATCGCTGGACGGCCACCCCCTTGTGGTAGAGAGCCAGATGCCGAATCTACCTGTTTACCAGTTGAGACCAGATGATGGGAAGGGACCTGTCAAGGTACTCCATCGGAACCACCTGTTGCCCCTGGGTCAAGAAGTGCAGGTGGATCAAGAGCCAGAGTGGGAGATTGCGCCTGTTACGAGGACTCTGCAAGGGCGCGGAGCGAGGGAAGAACCTGCTGCGGAAAAGACGGGACCGGTCTTCACCCCGGAAGGGGATACTGTTTCGGAAGACAACGATTCAGATGTGTGGCACCTGTTTCCATTAACTAATTCCCTAGTACCGAAAGAAGAGGCTCCTGGCCCTTTCCCCACTGAGTTAGGTGAGAGGAAGGAGGGTGTTGAGGGGCAGACAGAGATACAGCCTGCATTGGGGGGGAGAGAGGGTGGAACCCGAACACGAGACTGGGGGTTCTCAGGTGAAGAGGAATCCCAGTGAGGGAGAGAGTGAGGGTCAGACAGGTAGACCCGGGGTGTCCCCAGTGGTGTCAGAGCTGGAAGGGTCGGCAGAGGAGGTACGGAGGTCTCAGAGAAGTAGGCACCCCACCCCCCGGAGTGATTGACCTATGCAGTGCCGGGAGAACCGAGAGTGATCTCTACCACCTTGGGAAGTTATGTCTCTTCTTTATGGACCTGGGTTGGGTTTTGTGTCTTGCAAGAAGTATTGGGGAACTGTGGTAACGTCACGAGGGCATGACTTTTGTTGGTGGGGGCAGACTGTAGGGGGTTTCTTCTTTATGTTACTGCGTGTGTTAATCAAAATGGCTTCTTGTTTCGTTTAAAGTAAAAATGTTTCTTTGTTGTGGTAACTGGTGAGAGAGTGTGTTCTCTCACAGCTTGTTTGGGATATAATTACTGATAATGAGAATTGCATACATTTGTTAACCAATTGGGTTAAATGTTATTCTTTCTTGTGGGTTTGTAAGCTAGTGTTGCGCGGACTTTTGGGGAGGTGGAGGGGGAGATCGCGAGGAAGGAGGACGTGCAGGATGCAGGTCCCAGGCAACGGGTCGAGGACGTCGGAGAAGACCAATTAGTGGACCGAAGACTTCGATAGTTGAGCTCCAACGGTTGTGCACGAATTGACTGAGCTCTAATTAGTTTTGGCGCTTTTTCTTTTTTTTTCTTTCGTATATATTGTATCGCTATTAATTACCTAGTTCTCGTAAGATTTAAAAAGTGTATTCTCTAACCGTACATGTTGTGCGGTCTGATATTGTCTGTGCGAGTTGGTAGCAGTCTGCATTTCACAGCATCCACGCATACAGGAAACACGGTTTTGCGGGTGTACGGATTTTCCCTTAGACATACACCTGCCGATAGCGTGAGCGTTACAGATATATTTAAAACAAAGCTTGGTACTTGCCTGATCAGACAGGTCAGAAAATTTCACTAGGAGACGGGAGGAGAAAGTGGTTGAGAGGGATATTAAATCACCCATGATGTAATAACGGAGCAGAATCGATGGGTCTAATGGCACATTTGTGCTCCAATGCTTATGTTATTATGATTGTAAAGACAACAGAACATTAAGGAATGTCAGTGCGGCTGTCTCATGATAGAGATGGTTACTGCCTGGCACTCATGCTGTAAAATGGTGATCACTTCCTGAATGCAGGCATGGGCTTCCTCATTTACTGAGGAATTATGAATTAAACATTGAACCGTCTTCAAGCAACATCTCTCTCTCTCTCTCTCTCTCTCTCTCTCTCTCTCTCTCTCTCTCTCTCTCTCTCTCTCTCTCTCTCTCTCTCTCTCTCTCTCTCTCTCTCTCTCTCTCTCTCTCTCTCTCTATACATATATATATATATATATATATATATATATATATATATATATATATATATATATCTGGCTATCCATCCCATAGGAGGATGATGGTTCCTTTCAGTCAGTTAGTGGGGTGGTACCCCACTCCTCAGAAAGGAACCGTGTGCGTGAGTGGATTTTAGGTGAGTAGGACGTTGCACCGGTCCAGATCCACCCTCTCGACATCCCGTCCCGGATCCAGCAGCCTGGTTGGGTCCAAGACGTCTGTGGGAAGTTCTGTTGCAGTGAATGGCCAGACCAAGCTTCGATGCGAGGGATGCCCTTTCCGCGCTTGTTTGCGAGATGGCCGTTGACCCTAACAGAAGGGTCATCCGCCCTTTGACAGGTCTTGGTTTTCGTCCTGCAGGGTGTCTAGCCACCCTCCTCACCAGGCCAGCATGGTGGGGGTGCTGGTTTAGTCACCGATCATCCAACCATGCGACAGGTAGTACTAGGTTACATGGTACCGGTAGCACTCAGACGAGTGCTCTGACCAGAACATACACCGATGATAGAACTAAGGTAATCGAGGATGCAACTGAACATGGATGGGCTTAGGACATCGCTCTGAGAGATGAAAGCAATGATGTCCTGGGTTTGAATCATTGATCTCCTAGAGCAGTTACCATTAGGGAATTGGAAAGGTTTTCCATAACACGAATAATGGACGAGAATTATGGAATAAATCAGCATAATTCTCTGATGGTCCACTGCACTGTGAAATAATCCCTCAGTTTCACTGCTACCAGGTCTGAGGAGTTTGTCAGGAACGTGGCCGGATGGACCCAAACGACGGACGTAGACACTGAAGTACTCGGGGGAGGACAGGATGGGGATGCCATGGCATTTAAGGGTACAGCTGGGGTTCAGGTAAATACAGTGTCAAGCAGGCAGAGCGGATGGGCTCCCGGAGTTCGAGTTCAGGTAGACAGGTCCCTCGGGGTTCAGGCAGGCAGGCGGGTAGACAGGACCCTGGGGGTTCAGGCAGGCAGGCAGACAGATCCCCAGGGTTCAGGTAGGCAGGCAGACAGGTTCCCAGGGTTCGGGTAGGCAGGCAGGCCCTCGGGGTTCAGGCAGGCAGGCAGGTAGACAGGTCCCTGGGGGTTCAGGCAGGCAGGCAGGCAGGTCCCCGGGGTTCAGGGAGGCAGGCAGACAGGTCTAGGTGGCTAGATAAGCTGGCGGAGAGCCCTGCCTGGGCGGGCCGCATCTGTCCTGAGTAGGGCCGCCTCCCAGGCGGAAACACCGGAGGCCTGGGCAAGACGCGAAACACCCTAGGCGGGTGCCGGGCACGATCTCAGAGTTCGGGCGGAAGAGGAGGACGGGGCAGAAGAGAGCCCTCCCTGGGCGGGCCGCATATACCCCGGGTAGGGCCGCCTCCCAGGCGGAAACACCAGAGGCCTGGGCAAGACGCGAAACACCCTAGGCGGGTGCGGGGCACAATCCCAGGGTTCGGGCGGAAGAGGAGGACAGGGTAGAACCCCTGCCGGGCAGCGGCAGACCGGCCAGGCCTGCCCGATGGAGGCAAGGTGTAGGAATGGGCATAGGTCCAGGGTGACCAACACAACAGCCATGATAACGGGAAAATCGGGAACGGCCGGCAGAGAGCGCGACCGCGCGAACAAAACAAACGAGCGGAGAAGCGCGACCAGCGCATGGGAAGAGAGGTGGGGGAGCGGACCAACCTGGCAGGACTGGTACGGGTCAGAGAAGCATGATGAGGAGTAGATCTGAGCCCGGCCAGGATAACAGAATGCAGAGATGAGTTCGGAGCCGGCGGAGAAACAGGAAACAGAACAAAACGACCACCCGCCTGGTCCCAGTCCCAAGGCCCCTTATAAACACCTGCAGCTCAATGAGTTACAGGTGTGCCTCCTTGAGCCAGGAGGGTCCTAACTAGATCACGGGTGACGGGAGGGACAACTGCAGGACCCGGAGTCCGGAGCACCCGGACCGGATCGAGACCCTGATAGAGTTACAGTTGTGAAAGCGATTTAAGGGTTTACCAGTAAAGCAGACGTCTCCGGATGATGAATTTATAGATGAGCAACATATTTACAGATGTCTCCTCTTGCCTTTGGATAAATCCTGTCTAATTAAATACATACAGTGCCAATGAATCCCAACGAAAACAGAGTCACTCAAGGGTGTAACACATTTAATTTACCAAGTGCCACTCATGGCTGAATAGGTCAGATTTAGGACAAAACAATCACTGCTTGTGAGCTCCAGGGAGAGTGACCTCAAATGGTGTATCCTTGTCTCTCATTATTTAGCTACTCGTTTTCCCCTTCCCTCTTAGGACAACCTATTGATCTTCTTCCTTTTTAGGACAACCTGTTGATTTTTTGGGATCATGCGATATCAGCCAGTCAGCAGATTTATTTTATGTTTTGTGCTTTCTTTTTCACTTTTACGTCAAACTGTTGCTGTTTGTGGTCGTATCAGCTTTGTGCGTGATCTTATAGGTCTAACCTATCTTAGAGATTTTCAAGAAAGTTACCAGGAAAGTTGATGAAGGAAGGTTGTGGATATTGTTTACATTGACGTCAACACGTTATTTGACAAGGTCCGGCATAGCAGGTCGGTCAAGAAGATTCAGTTGTTCAGCATTCGAGATAAGGTAGTAAACTGGATTAGACACTAGCTTTTTGGAGGAATCCAGAGTGTGGCTATAGACTGTTGCATTTCCGATTGGCACCTGTAACTCGTGTAGTGTCACGGGGATCGGTACTGTGTCTGTTGGTGTTTGTCATCTATATCAATGATCTTGATGAAATAACGTTTAACAGGATCAGCAAATTTGCTGATGACTTCAACATTGGGAAGGTGCAGTGGACAAAGATAAGACTACAAGAGCTTGCAGTGAGATCTAGACCAACTGGAAATTAGGATTAAAAGGGGCTGATGTAATTTAATAAGACAGGTGCAAGATGTTGCACTTTGGATGGACCAAGCAGGATAGATCTCACACAGAGACCAGTAGAACAAACTGATCTGTTAATACAGGTCCATAAGTCATTGAGAGTGGTTGCAAATGTGCACAAGTTGCGGATCTGAAAGTGTCGTTGCGCATTAACCTTTATAAATGAAAATATTGTGGACAGTAGATGGGATATGATGCTGTATAAGACGTTGGTGAGGCCTAATTTTGATATGATGTGCAGCTCTGCTCACCTACCTACAGGGCAGATGGAAATAAGTTTGAAAGAGTACACAAAATTACGCAGACCTTCTAACCCCTTATTCTACTTCCAGGTACCTCAGGTCGGCTGACTTGAGGCTCCTGGCTGTCCCGCGATCTAAATTAAAGATCAGTGGTGATACGACTTTGCTGTTGTAGTCCCTAGACTGTGGAACAGCATTCCCCTCCCTATCAGATATGCCCCCTCCATTGACTCTTTTAAGTCCAGGCTCAAAATTTCACTAGCGTTTGAATCTTCCTGATGTGGCTGATTTTTGGCTTGTGCCTAGGCTTATGTGTTGTTTATTTTGTGTCAGTAAGCTAAGTGTCTTGTTGTTTCTATCTGTGTTTCTTGTATTTGTCATTTTAGCTACCTGTTATATTTTGTACAGCACTTTGGTCAACATGCGTTGTTTTTAATTGCGCTTTATAAATAAATTTGACTTGACGTGACTGGACAAGGACGCTGTCGGGACTGGAAGACCTGAGTTATAAGAAAAGAGTCAACGGGTCAGGGCTTTATTCATTGGAACGTGGAAGACTGAGGGGAGATTTGATAGAAGTGTACAAAATGTCATCGGGTATAGACAGGATATATACAAGCAGGCATTTTGTACTGAGGTAAAGAGGTACTACAACAAGAGGTTATCAGTAAAGGGTGAAAGTGAAAAAATCAAGAGGTAAAAAGGTGAAACTTATTGACTCAGAAGGTGCTAATAGTGCGAAACTAGCTAGCAACGCAAGCAGTACAAGCGTTTAAGATGGAATGAATGATAAGGGTATAGAGCGCCATGGCCCAGTGAAGGTCAATGGGAATAGGTAGTTTAAGTATTCCAGCATGGAATAGATGGGCCAAAGGGCCTGCTTCTGTGCTGTAAATATCTATGACTACGACAAGTCAACCACCCATTGTTCGGGAACTCAGATAGAGACCAGACCAGATGTGGTTAGCAGTTTTCCATCCCTCAAGTACGGCAGTGAAGCCGGTTGGTCCAATGTACAATCTAACAGTTTAATATTCATCCTGGATTAACGAGCAGAGGTGAATATGAGCGATGGTCCAGATAAAATACAAAATTAATTTTAGACTGAATGCCTGTTCAACAGTCCAGATATATACCCACTGCTCTTATTTCACACCGATAAATACAGCAGGTGTGAGAAGAAAAGGTGACGCTGAACCTGTAGTTCCCAGTGCTCCCCACCTTAACAGCTGAGACCAGATCGGCGAGAGACAAGTCAGAGATCAAAGTCTCCATTGCCAGGTAGAACTCGTAGAACGTGAAGGAGATTAATTTTGGTCACTATTCCCAGCGGTTCAGTGACAATACACTAACTACACTCACCTCATTTTCTTCTCTACTGAAATATCCCTCCTTTGTCAACATCGAACCGAGTCTTTCAACCTTTTCTTCAATCGCTTGTTGGAGTCTGTCTCTGTAGAACTTTGTCAGTTGGCACAGTCGGTATTCCTCCCCCGGTGCCAGGAGTTCAGAGATTGTAAACTTTGGCTCTGTGAATATAGAAAGGAAAATGTAGGCTTGAACTCAAATATCCACCGCTGTCAACCAACTCAACAAAAAGAAAGAACGTGTCTTGAACATGCCTACAGACACAAACAATGGATTAATTCCCCATCTCCAACAGTGGCCTTCAAACCTACCCAACAATATTCTAGGCATTACGTAAAAGAAGGACCACATTTAATGCGAACCAGTCCATCCCCCATCCCACCCACTCACCTATTTCAGTTTTGGAATGGCAATAAATGCTGGGACAGTAGGTAATATTCGTTTCCCAGAGATACTCTCTCCATCCTGACGATACATTCCCCTTGATTCATATTCCAGAAATACTCTCCTCATCTGGACAGCTGCATTTCCTCCAATCCACATCCTAGAAATCCTCAGAGCAGGCAGAACATTTCCTGTAGTGGGGTAACGGGTGCCCACTACACCACATGTACTACACTCACACATTCCCCCTCTCATCTGACCAACCCTCCAACAAAGCCTCATCTTTACCCTCCTCCCTGCCAGATTCTGTGAGCACATCACCCCCATATTTCACTCACCTGCTCCTTGTTGGGGAGTTGACAATTCCATGTTTAATGAGCTTCCGAGCTGATAGACAGTCGCCTCACTTGTGGAGGTTCCAGGATCCTGATCGGTGTCTCCGACATCCCTGTCTCTGGGCCGACTTTGCTCCACTTCCGCTGCGGCCGGACTGCATTCCATTGGGACATTGCTCGCAATCTGACCCTGCTTTGGTACCTTGCTTCCCGTGTCCCGATCATCTTCCCTCGATGATCCGCCAGGTAAAAGTCTCTTTGGTGCTTTCCCTGCTGGATTCCCCCCTGAAATAGATGACGAATTGCAGGTTATACGAGTATGATTTAGAGATGAGCAAAATTGATTCAGACTGCCGTGGAGCCGAGACTCTGGCTGATCAGATTTGGAGTGGAACTGTACTGATTAATGTGAACCGTACATCCTGCCAGGTGACCATTCCGATAAGCCGGTGACTGGACACATTCACGCCCAGTAAAATAACAGGATAGACACAGTAATGCTAATCACTGAATTCACAGCAGTTGAACACACAGATGACACGGATCTTATTGCAATGGTCTCCGGTGATACTGGGAATTATCACTGCGATTATCTTCCACAAGCAAAAATCTCCCAGGGTCACTAACTGTCCAGTAGTCTGTGACAAACACAGACCAGCAACGCAATTACACATGGTCCAGATTGCTGGATCACACATTGTCCAATCACTTTGTCACAGGATGTCCAGTCCCCTTGGTCACAGACTGACAATTCCCTTGTGACGCACATCGTCCGGTCCCCTGGATCATAGACTGACCATTACCTTGAAATCTATGATGACCGCTCCCCTGGTTCCCATCTTATCCCGCGCCTGATGATCGTCATGTAACAACTACGCTAGTCATTGGCAAAGTTTTGCTTCGAGAGCTTTGTGTGTAGTTGTTGTTGCTAATCTATGGGATGCAGGTGACTAAACTGGAAAGTGTGTAGTGGAGAATGACCACTACGGGACTGGACTAGGGTGTTGTTTTTTGTTTTATATGGTTCGGCTAGGAATGTTTTCCCTGGAGCTCAGAAGCTTGAGAGGTGACCTTACGCACATATATGAACATAAAATGATCAGGGGTGTAGATAGGGTAGGTGGTCACAGTCTTTTTTACAAGGTAGGGGAGTCTGAGACTTCAGCGCAGACATTTATAAGGGACCAAAAGGGCATTTTTCCACGTTATGGGTGATGGATATAAATTAGGTGCATCCAGAGGAGGCCGCAAACGGAAATAAAATTACGATGTTGAGAGCATGTGGGCAGGAAAAAGGATAGAAGTTTACAAGGAAAATTTGGTAAAAAGTGCAGGAAAATGGGGCAAGCTCAGACATTTAGAACAGCATGAATTAGATGGGCAGAAGGACCCGTTTCCAGGCTGTAATATCTTTTTATTCCATCTGGAATCACAGATTTGAGTACAATCGCAATTTCTATTGGTGACAGAAATATTTAGTCATTGGTTATAACAGGTTTCCCTGCAGAGACCCTGGGAATTTAAATTCAGGTAGAAGATCATCTCAAGAGTGAAATATTTAGAAACTGACGTTCACCATTTCTCCACAGCCCAGACATTCATTGGAGTATTAAAACTCCGAAGCAGACCACAAATATGTCTACAATGAGCTGCCTCTTGAACCTCAGCCATTCCCAACACCGGCAATGATCTCCGCTCCGCTACAGAAAACAGATTTAGGAAACACCCCTGTTCTCCTTTGCGCAACAGCCAATAAAAACCTGGAGGGTCTTGAAAACTTTCTTTCCAAACCCTGAAATGTTGTGTTATCACAGAATCTCTGAAATCCCGTAAATGTTCCTATCATCTGGCGTTGAGTTTTATAAATTAAAGTTGGCGATGTCTTTCACATCAGGGCCGTTCTGGAGGTGAAACGGACACTGACCTTGAACATTTAGATAAACCACAAGACCACAGACTCATTCCTGCCTGTGATTCACTCACGACCACCTGTTTCAAGATCTCCTGCTCCTTTCACACAGGTGAAGCTTTGTATGGTGGGTGGAGTGATTCGACAATTACCGGTGTCACGTCCCTGCGCTGGAACTGTTAGCTTGATCAATTACTCTAGGCCGTTTACCAGCGGGATAAATGACACTGCTTGATGAAACTTTTCTGTGCCCTGTTAACACCTGTGTAAGTTGTTTCATCTGAACTACTGTGTACCAAAGCGACAAAAGTTTAATTCTAAGATCCCAGTGATCATACCTTCATCCATTCTGATTATGCCTGACGGTTGTTGATTGTCGTCGTCTTGTTTACATTATGGTCCCGGTTCTGGAAACCTCCACCTGCTGGTGATGCCCTGAATTACACAACAAGCAGACAGTGAGTTAGAGAGAGTACGATTACTTTGCAAGTATCGGAGAAGCATTCCCCATTCACAACACCTTCCACACGATGTATGTATGTCTGCCCACTGATTCATCTACAGCCAGACTCACACAGCAATAGAGTTCAAATTCAGAGCGTTCATCTCAACGAGAGAATGCCAACCACAGTGCCCATCGAGATGGTTACAATTTCCTGTGATGGGCCCACTTCCCTTCTAGCCTTTTCACTCCATCTACACATCCCAACTGCTTTTTGAATTATGCGACTGCGCCTGCCTCATCCACTTCCTCTGGTTGTTTCCTCCACATGATCCCCAACATCTGCATGAATCCGTTGCTGCTCGGTTCGGTTTTGAAATCTCTTTACCACCCCCTGTCCACTTAGATCCCCTATAGCTACGATAATCTTCTCTGTGATAATCTTCTAATTTTGTGCATTCTGCGAACTTACCAGTCAAATAATCCTTGTGCAACCGCATTCAAATCATTGCTATAAAATAACGAATACCAAAGGTCCCAAACACTAATTACTCGCCTCCATTGCGAGGAGAAACCTTCAATCAGCACTCTTTGCTTGCTACCTTGAAGCTAATTTTGAATACATCCAACTTGCTCTCTCCGGACAGCATGGGACTTGATCATCGAGACCAAGCTGTCATGTGACACCTTGTCAAAGGCTTTGCTGAAGACCCATATACAACATCCATGGAAACATAACTTCGAATGTACACCTCTGCTTAACGTCACGTTCACAGGCTCTGACAATGTAATTAGCAGAAAAGTACTTGATGAGGCCAAGGCATGTAAATGTAAATTGTTTGTTGCCATTTGCTAGTGAGGACTGAATAAAATGCAGTGTTGGGACATTTTTCTTTATAAAAGGTCTGTTCTCAGCAAAGGTCTACACGACGATATATTTGAGGGTAAGTATATCATTGCAGATTGTAATAGCCAGAGGAATCAATGGCATGTTGCTGCAGTTCATATTAATTCCACCTTTCTTCAATCACTACAGCACAACGTACTTGCGGCTTCTAATAAAGGGAGGAAATTGTCAACGTTTTTTGAGATGACTATGACGTAACAAGGAAATAGCAGAAATGACCAAAAGCTGCTGCAGATGATGCAGAAACTTCAAATGAGCGAACACTGAGAGAATGTGCGAGACTTAAAAGAGCTGGGCTTCTGAAAGCACATTATCAGACCTGGAGTGATCGCAAGTGGGTTAGGCAGAGGCATAACTGGTGTTTCTGGGCACATTCAGTCCAATCCACCTATTTCATACCTTCCTTTGTACAGGTATGTAATGTCTAAAGGACCAGTGTTTGTGTAAATTAGACTCACCAAACTTTCTCCTGACTGAATCAATGGAAACTCTGAGTCAGAAAGGTTCTCTCCAGTTGATGCTCTCAATCCTCGGGCTGGTTCACTTGTTGCTGTTCCCTCATCTACAGTCGTGGTTTGCTTCCAGTTGTGGGTTTTTCTTCCAATAAATATCTCACCGCAGATCTAACTATAACCAGAGAGATAATGAAGCACGTTAACAATACAAATGAGAGCAAAACATTTTTACTTAATGTACCAAAGGCAAATCTCACTGAAATTTAAACGCTGAAAACAAATAAAAGGATCTCAGTGAACAAATCTGTAATTGTCCCTCACACGTCACAAATCCTGATACGAGATATGAAGGACTCATCGTTCAGTCATGATAAGATATTGGAGCAGAATGAAGTGATTCAGTCCATCGAGTGTGCTCCATCATTCAATCATGGCTGATTTATTTATTTTTTTTGCCCCAATGTCATATTCCTGCCTTCCTCTCATAAAGTGCTGGAAACTCGGTACATCAGATTGGATCTGTGTAAAAAGACACTGTGGAAGACGCAGTATCAGAATTGGAATTGTCCAAGATGATGCGTGATATGCTGCACGCTTAATTGAGCAATTTGGCCCAGATCTCATCCTTGCTCATACCTATAATGGGGGAGGTACTACACCCAATGTTCTGAAAAGGTAGTAAAAGTGATTATCGGGGCATTAATCAGAATCAGAATCAAACTTTCATCGCCAAGTACCTGTACACATACAAGGAATTTACTTCCGGCAGATGTTGTCTCTCTGCTCATAACAATAATAATGATAAATATAAATGAAAATATAGATTATACATAGAGGTACTGCAATACAAGTAATAGTTAGCCGACAGTTAACCGGCAGTTAACTGTTCAGCAAAGTGACCGCAGTAGGAAAAAAACTTCTCCAGTGCCTATTAGTCTTAGTCTGGAGGGATCTGAAGCGCCTACCAGACGGAAGAAGATCAAACAGTCCGTGTGCAGGATGGGAGGAGTCCTTTATGATGTTCCCCGCCCTCTTCTTCAACCTGGAAGAGTACAGGTCCACAATAGAGGGCAGGGAGGCTCCAATGATGCGCTCGGCAGTCCTCACTGTGCGCTGTAGTCTGGTTCTATGCTGCTTGGTGACGAAACCGAAAAGCTCTTGAATTTATAGTAAATAGACCTTCTAGTTATTCGCTGCTCAACATTAGTTCTGTATTGTTAAGCACTTGAGCCTCATTGCCTCACACTATGCTCCCTCGGACAAGACGAAATTATTATTAATTTTCTTGCGTTATTCATTACTATTTCCTGGATACCAGAGAGGCTCACGGTGAAACAGTTTTGTCCTCTCTATTAACTTTTAACCGCGTCTATAACAGGGAGCACGATAATGTACCGTATTCAATCGTGATTAATATGCATAGAATCTAACGTGGTCCCGTCTCCAATGTTCCCACTAATTTCTATGTTTGACGCTGCGTGGATGAGCCATTGCTCTGAGCTGGAAGTTTTCACACGGCCTGAAAAATATTCGGCATCTTTTGTAAAATGCATCTATGAATATTTAGGATGAAGACAGACCAGAAAAAAATACATTCTTTTGATTTTAATTATTAATTAACGAATAGGATGAAATGCAGTACAACAAAGAAAAACTTTCAGGTCTCATAAACGTTTCTCTGGCAGTGTTTAATTCCATCTGCGCTGCAACAAAGGCTCCGTTCGTGGGAGCATTTTGGTTACGCAGACGCGCAGTTTAGAGGGAAAAGCGACGGGTCTCTCTCTCGACGTTACCCCCATCTTATAACAATGTTTTGTCTCCTGCCTTGCCAGCGACAACCTGTTGTTGCAAAAATTGCAAATCGTCAATAATCAGGCCCAGATCTCATCCGTGTTCATATTCGAGATGGTGAGGATTTGTCTAAATGTGAAATGCAGTAAATGGCCACTTTGTTAGGTACAACAGTATACCAGCTCATTAATATGAATCTGTTAATCATCTGCCTGCATCTGAAAAAACATAAACACATGCAGGTATGGTCAACGAGTTCAGTTGTTATTTAGACCAAACATCTGAATAGGAAATAAATGTGATATAAGTGACGTTGACCGTAATATACACTGGAATTTAGAAGGATGAGAGGGGATCTGATTGAAACATATAAGATTATTAAGGGATTGGACACGCTAGAGGCAGGGAAAATGTTCCCGATGTTGAGGTAGTCTAGAACCAGAGACCACAGCTAACAATAAGGTGTAGGCCATTTTGAACAGAGTTGAGGAAAAACGTTTTCACCCAGAGAGTTGTGGATCTATGGAATGCTCTGCTTCAGAAGGCAGTGGAGGCTAATTCTCTGGATGCTTTCAGGAAAGAGTTAGATAGAGCTCTTAAAGATAGCAGAGACGAGAGATATGGGGAGAAGGCAGGAACGGGGTACTGATTGTGGATGATCAGCCATGATCACGTTGAATGGCGGTGCTGGCTCGAAGGGCCGAATGGCCTACACCTGCACCGATTGTCTATTGACCGTGGAGTGATGGCTGGTGCCAGACCGGGTGGTCTGAGTGTTACCGAAACTCATCAGCTACTTGGATTTTCACGTATAAATCTCTCGATTTACAGAGAATGCTCCGGAAACAAACCAAAGAAAATCCAGCGAGTGGCAGTTCTAAAGGCCCCGTTAATGAGAGAGCTCAGTGAGATTGGCCAGACTGATTAAATCCGACAGGAAGGCGGCAAGAAATCAAATAAGCATGCACTCCAACAGCGGTGTGCAAGAGAGCGTCACTGAACGCATAACCTTGGATTTGGACGCGGTGCAGCCGCATTAAACGCCGAACATTCACTCAGCGTCTCATCATTAGTCACAGGGGTACATAAAAACGTGCCCCTGAGTGCAGGTTTCCATACTTTTATCAACTGGCAGTGAGATTTATTACAGGAATTTTTATCCTAAATATCACTGCCAGATATATAAACTTTTTGCTAAGAAAAAAAACACAAACAAAATAAAACACACATATTCGTTAATCCACGCAATCCTAAGGACAATATGGAACTGATAGAAACAATAGCACGACTAGGGCGATCAGTGTGTGAAATGAACGCCATAACATTTCCCCTATGACCCTGTCCTTACCTGGTGCTGGACTCCTGAGTCTGGTTTCAGCGAATCCGAGCATCTGAATTTTATGGCCCTAACATTAAGTGAACACACCCTGAGCAATGTTCAGTTGATAACACGCTCATAAACTTGAGCTTCAGTCTATTCAGCATGTAAAGCCACACCTTGTTCCACAACGCTTGTGTTAAACCACATAAAAGCTTAATTTGCATGAACAAGTCACTCTTACAAGTGGTCTGAACCAGAATTAATACTACAGTGCAAACGGTGCAGTAATTTCCTCTCTCTGGAATACTTGATGTGCTCTAGAGAAGAATCACAACCCACATCCTTGTTCGGTTCGGTTGGCGTCGTCGCTTTAATTTATTATTCACCCTTGGACCAGTTTATTGTCAGATTATAAACCCCAGCGACAGCACAGGGCAAAGATCGCTCTGGGTTTTATTGCACAGAGACAGCAGAAGGAAGGGCGCTGTCAACTCTGATGGAATATAATGTATTTGGAATAATACTCTCTTTTGAACCGGAGGCATTCTTTTTCTCCTGATTTTACTGTGTCCCCCCGGCTTGGAGCTGACTTCAAGGTCACCCTGTTTACAAAGAGCCATCTTTAACAGTTGTCCGCAGTTGGCCCTTTACAGTAATGAGCCAACTGGGGAGCAACTGTGCCGAGATAACCATCTCCCAGAGATAACAACCGGTCAAAGTCGACAGCAAGATAAGAACGCCCTTCTCCTTCAGCTTATTGCTCAGTTACTGGAAACAGATTACCACATCACAGTAACAATCATATGAAATTATGATCATATCCCGTTGGCGAATTTGCCTGGCAACCCATTTACTCCACACATACATCAACCAGCATCGCATTTATTTTACACGTACTTGTACCGTTACTCGTCAGAGACCGATGGGAATAAACATTAATTTCACTGCGTTTCTTATTTGTCTGAGGGTGTTGCCGGTATGTTGAATTAGTAACAGGACATTCGCTCCCTCAGTCCTGTTCCGTCATTGTCTATGATCACAGCTGGACCGTGATCTCAGTGACACATCCCTGCGGCCGCCTGGAATAATTTGCACTCCCTTGTCTGTCAGGAATTTGTGCGCTGCAGAATTAAACACGTTGGAAAAAAATCCCTGCTCCTCATTTCCTTTGAAAACAGTTTCAACTCATAAAAATAACATCATCTACCTTCACCTGTTTCAGCTTCACCTGGAACAGTAACTGATAGTATGGATACGGTAGAAAAACTAGAGATACTTGCCGTGACAAGTGGGCTTATTGAAGCACCATAACTCAACCCAGTACGGTCCCTGTTCTTACCTGGTGCTGGACTCCTGATTCTGGTTTCAGCGAATCCGAGCATCTGAATTTTATGTCCCTAACAGTAAGTGAACACACCCTGAGCAATGTTCAGTTGATAACACGCTCATAACCAGAACTTCAGTCTATTCAGCAAGTAACGCCACACCGTGTTTCACAACGATTGTTATGAAAAATGCAAAGACTCGGTTTTTAAGCCTTCCGAATGTGTGGTTCGAGCCAAAAGTACGATTTCAGTGCGCGATACAATGATTACCTTTCTCTGGACAATCTGATCTGCTCCAGGGAGGGAGCACAACCCGCATCCTGGTTCGGTTCTGTTGGTGTCGTCCCTTTGATTTATTGTTCTACTTGGGACCAGTTTATTGTCGGATTATAAACTCCAGCTGCAGCTCAGGGCAAAGATCGCTGTGGGTTTATTGCACAGAGAGAGAAGGAAGGGCGCTGTGAACTCTTGTAAAATATTATGCATTTGGAGTCATGTATTTTTTTTTTCGTTTTGAACACTGGCATTCTTTAAGTGTGTTCCGACTACCTGGAGCTGACTTGAACGTCAGCCTGTTTAGAAAGAGCCATTTTTAACAGCAGTCCGCAGTTGGTCCATTACTGCAATGGGCCGATTGTGGAGCAATTGTGCTGAGATTACCATCGCCCAGAGATAACAACCGGTCAAAGTCAACAGCGAGATAAGAACGCCCTTCCCCTGCAGTTTATTGCCCACTTACTGGAAACAAGTTACCATGTCAACGTAGAAGCATATGAAATTGTGACCATATAACGCTTGCTTATTCGGCAGGTATGGCACTTATTTTGCAAATACATCTGGCGTTCCTCGTCTGAGATCGAAGGAAAAACTTCAAACGTTAAATACACCGGGTCTCTTATTTGTCAGAGTGTGCTACTGGTATGTTGAATTAGTAACAGGACATTCGCTCCCTCAGTCCTGTCCCGCCATTCTCTATGATCACAGCTGGATCGTGATCTCAGTGACACATTCCTGCGACCGTCTGCAACACTTCACTCCCTTGCGGAATCAAACACACTGAAAAAAAATCTTTGCTTCTCTTTCCCTTTGAGGAAGAGAATTCCAAATTGACACTAGCTCCACCTCAGAAATATAACCTCATAATAACTTCTTCTGCTTCAGCTCCCCCTACAGGAGCAAACACGCATTCCTTCTTCAGAATCGGCGTGATGTTCGGTGTCTCCAGCAAAAGCTTTATTTATGTAACCACCAGCGGAAAAAACCTCCTCACCTTCATCTAAATAACAACGCATACAATCAACTCCCCGTCTTTATCGAGTTCCAGCGAATACAGACTAGAGGTCACCATTGAAGCGGACGGGGAACGGTATCAGAGGTCCCGGTCATGCACTCAGTGACCACATTATTAGGTACAGGAGGTACATAGTAAAGCGCCCACTGAGTGTAGAATTTGCTATTTTTGTCTACGGTCAGTGAGAATTACCACATTATTTGTTAATATAAATATCACTGCCAGATCTATTTTCGCTAAAAAAAAAAAAGCATACAGAATAATCGAGCTCACAGATACGTAAAGCCGCGCGATTTCAATGATAATATTGATATGGTAGAAATATTAGAAATACTGCCGTTACAAGCGGGCTTATTAAAACGCCGTAACACTGCCGAATACAGTCCACCTTCCTACCTGATGCAGGACACCTATGTCTGATTTCAGGGAATCCGAGCATCTGAATTTTATGTTCCTAACAGTAAGTGAACACACCCTGAGCAATGTTCAGTAGATAACACGCTCATAAACCTGAACTTCAGTCTATTCAGCAAGTAACGCCACATCATGTTCCACAACGCTTCTGTTAAACCAGACAAAGACTCACTTTGCTTGAATGAGTCTTTCTAACTCGTCGTCCGAACCAGAATTAATACTTCAGTGCGCGACATTTTACCACCTCCAGAGAGGAATCATAACCTGCATCCTGATTCCGTTCGGTTGGTGCCGTCGCTTGGATTTATTATTCACCTTAGGACCAGTTTATTGTCAGATTATAAACCCCAGCGACAGCTCAGGGCAAAGATCGCTGTGGGTTTATTGCACAGAGACAGCAGAAGGAAGGGCGCTCTCCACTCTGATGGAATATTATGCATTTGAAATAATGTTCTTTTTGATCAGCGGACATTCCCTTTCTCCAGATTTAAGTGTGCCCCCGTCGCCAGGAACTGCACTGATTTTAAGTTGGCCAATTTAAAAGCCATCTTTAACAGTTGCCCGCAGTTGTTTACTTTGGGTAATGTGCAATTGGGGAGCGGCTGTGCCGAGATTACCATCTCCCAGAGATAACTACCGGTCAAAGTCCACAGCAAGATATGAATGCTCTTCTCCTTCAGTTTATTGTTCACTTCTGGAAACAAATTGCAGGATCACAGCGCCATCATATGAAATTTAGACAATTTCCTGCTGGTGAATTTGGCTGATATCGCATTTACTTTACACATACATCAACCGTTTTTCATCAGTGAGTGATGGAAGAACTCGGAGCATTAAATTCACGGGGTCTCTTATTTGGTGAAGGTTGTTGCTCGCATATTGAATTAGTAGCAGGACATTCGACTATTTCTATTTGAAGAAATAACAGGCAGGTTAGAGAGAGGTGAATACGTTGATGTTGGGTACTTGGATTTTCGAAAGGCCTGTGACAAGGTGCCAAACTCGAGGCTGCTTAGCAAGCTACGAGCCCGTGGTGTTACAGGAAAGAGTCTAGCATGGATAAATCGGTGCCTGATTGGCTGCATGTCTTATGGTCTTATGGAAATGCAGCTTCCATGGAGGTGAAGGAAAGAGGTGGAACTGGCTGCTGGAAGACATAGTTTGTCAGGTCTGAAAACGAGCTGAATGTACCATAACCTTCAGACTGAATCAGAAAACCATTCTGACGCTGCTAATATACCCGTCCTGTACTCTGTGCAGATGGACTTTAAACACCCTCCAGATGTCAGATGTGGACTTGCCAGAAACAGTTGTTTCCCAGTAACTCTCAGTAGTTCTTGCTTACTGAATTAGAAAATTTACCCTGATCCAATTCTTTACTCTCCCGCAAAGTCTACACTTTCCTTCTCTATAGCTATCTTAAACTTAAGGAGTTCTGCCCTCACCATTCACCCACCAAATGGTCGGGTATCTAGCTAGCATAATTACCCAACATCAGTTTCAGTACAGCTCCTGCTTTTGTTGGACTATCTACATCCTGATTTAAGATGTCATCCCAGATAGCAAAAATAGTTGAAGCTAGAGAATCGTGGAGCTTTTAATAATCAAAGGGAGACAATTAAAAATGAATAAGCAGAGAAAAGGTGAAATATGAAGGCAAGCTAGCTAATAATATAAATTAAGATACCAAAATAATGTATCATAATGAAGCACAGTAATGTATCATATTCAATCGTGATTAATATGCATAAAATCTAACATGGTCCAATCTCCAATATTCCCACTAAATTACTATTTTTGCAGCTGTGTGGATCAACCATTGCTCTGAGCCAGAAATTTTCACACGGCCTGGAAAAAGCGCCGCATCTTAGATGTGTGTGTTTTTGCTCATCTCTGAATATTTAGAATGGACTGACAAATATATATATATATATATATATATATATATATATATATACTTTTGTCTTTATCTATTATTGGAAGGATAAGATAAATTATAGTGCAATAAAGAAAAACTCTCAGATTTCATGAACTTTTTTTCCAGCTGCATTTTAATCCACCTGCGCTACAACAAAGGCTCCGTGACGCGAGCATTTTAATCACATTGCAGCCGCACACCGGCGCAGCTCAGAAGGAATATTGACAGTCTCTCTCTCCAGGTTACCCCAAACTGCCTTGTCAGCGACAACCTGTTGTTGGAAATAGGAAAATTGCAAAAATCAGCACCAAATCTCACCCATATTCAAATTCGAGACAGGTGATGGCCCGTCTAAATGGTAAATGCACCAAATGGCCATGTTATTAGGTGCAACTGTACAGCCGCTCATTAATGGGAATCTGTTAATCGCGTGGCGGCAACTCAAAGGATAGAAAAATGCAGATATGGTCAAGGGGTTCAGTTGTGGTTAGGCGAAACATCAGAATCTGGAATAAATGTGGTTTCAGTGACCTTGACTGTGGCTGGTGCCAGACAGAGTGGCATGAACTTTGCGGAAACTTTTCATCTCCTTGGATTTTCACGCACAAGTCGCTCGGTTTACTGCGAATGGTGCGAAAACAAAACGAAAGAAAATCCAGTGAGCAGCAGTTCTGAGGGTGGATACGCCTTGTTAATGGGAGACATCAAGGAGATTGACTAGACTGATTAAATCCAACAGGAAGGTGACAGTAACTTAAATAGCCATGCGCTTCAAAAGCCGGGGTGCAGAAGAGCGTCACTGAACGCCGAACGTCGGATTTGGACGGGGTACAGCCACGGTAAACTCCGAACATACACTCAGTGGCCATATTATAAGGTACAGGAAGTAGATAAGAATTGCCCACTGAGTGTAGACGTCTATACGTTTAACAACTGCCAATGAAATTCACTACAGGATTTTTCATTTTAAATATCACTGCCAGATATACGCCGTCTTTGTTCACAAAATTGCACAGAATAAAAAAAACACGCATCCATAAATCTAGGCAATTTCCTGGACAATATTGAACTGGTGGAAAGTCTAGAAATACGACCGTGACAAGTGGGGTAATAAAAGAACATAATAACCCGATTTTACCATGTTAAAATATCTCATGACTATCGTAACGTTGTCCTTCTGACACACATTTTTTATCTCCCGTTGTAATTTTCAGACCATGTCATTACTACTGTGTGGGGATCTGTATATAATCCCCATCAGGGCCTTTGCACCCTTGCAATTACCGAGCACTACCCACAAGGATTCAAAACCTTCCTACCCTATGTCACTTCTTTCTAATGATTTGATTACATTTTTCTCCAAGAGTCACGCCACCCTTTCTGCCGACCTGCCTGTCCTTTTGATACAGTGTGTACCCTTGGATGTTAAACTCCCAGCTGTAATATTCTTTCAGCCACGATTCAGTGACGCCCACAATGTCATACATGTCAATCGGTAACTTTGCTGCGTTCGTCTATTATTCCCTTTTCTGTTCGCCTTCAACTGTAACATCGTCAGTCTTGTACTCCCCGTTCTCCATTTTGTCTGCCTTTTATGTTGCAACTCATTCCATTGACTGCAAGTTTGCCCTATCATCAGCCTCCCCTTTCTATCACTATGACTGCACACAGCCTCTGTTTGTGAACCAGCTACCCCATTCTCAGCATTATAACTCCAGTTCCCATCCCCCTGCAAAATTAGTCCTCCTGAATTGTTCTGGAAAACCTACCCGCAAGGATATTGGTTCCCCTGGGATTCTGGTGTAACTCATCCCTTTTGTACAGGCCATACCTTGCCCAGACGAGATCCCAATCGTCCATATATCTGAACCTCTGCCTCCTGCACCATTTCCTCAGCCTCTGCCAAATTATTCCAGTCTTGTCCTCGCTGGCACATGGCACGGCCAGCAATTCAGAGATTACTGCGCTGTAGGTCCTGTTTCTCAGCTTTCTACCGAGCTTCCTGTATTATCACCCAGGAACCCCTTCATTTTTCCAACCAATGTCATTGGTGCCAGTATGCACCAAGACATTTGGCTGCTCACCGACCCCCTATAGAATGCCATGGACCCGATCAGAGACATCCCTGACCCTGTCACCTGGGAGGCAACATACATCCAGAATCTCATCTCTGTTCTTCTGATGATGGAATCTTTTATACCCACTGTAAACCTCTTCCCTTCTGTTCTCTTCCAAGCCACAGACAGCAGAGGTTGTGCTTCCAGCTGGTAGGTTGTCCCTCTCACTCGGTGTATACTGAGAGTGGTATACTTATTACTGAGGGGTACGTCCACGGGGCTTGTCTGCACTGGCTGCTCATTTCGTTTCCTTCTGCCGACAGTCACCAAGTTACTGCCCTCCTGCAACCTAGGGGTGACTACCTCCTTGTATCTCCGAACAGAAACTTAAACCATACCGGTACCCAAGAAGAGTGTGGTTAAATTCCTCAATGACTATCGCCCAGTCGCACTTACATCCACAGTTGAAGTGTTTTCAGGGGCTGGTGTTGAAGCATATCAGCTCCTGTCTGAACAGCGACAAGTAGATAAGAATTGCCCACTTAGTGTAGACATAATTTTAACAACTGCCAGTGAGATTTACTACAGGATTTTTTATTTTAAATATCACTGCCAGATATACACCGTCTTTGCTCACAAAAATACACAGAATAAAAAAAAACACATCCGTAAATCCAGGCAATCTTGTGGACAATATTGAACTGGTGGAAACTCTAGAAATACTATCGTGACAAGTGGGGGAATAAAACACCATAACAAACCGATTTTACCATGTTAAAATATCCCATGACTATTGTAACGTTGTCTTTTTAACATACATTTTCTATCTCCGGTTGTAATTTTCAGACCATGTCATTACTACTGAGTGGGGGTCTGTATATAATCCCCATTAGGGTCTTTGTACCCTTTCAGTTTCCTAGCTCTACCCACAATGATTCAAAACCTTCCTACCCCATGTCACCTCTTTCTAATTATTTGATTTCATTTCCACCGAGAGTCAACGCCACCCTTTCTGCCGACCTGCCTGTCCTTTTGATACAGTGTGTATCATTGGATGTTAAACTCCCAGCTGCAATATCCTTTCAGCCACGATTCAGTGACGCCCACAATGTCATACATGCCAATCTGTAACTTTGCTGCGTTCGTCTATTATTCCCTTTTCTGTTCGCCTTCACCTGTAACATCGTCAGTCTTGTACTCCCCGTTTTCCATTTTGTCTGCTTTTTATGTTGCAACTCATCCCATTGACTGAAAGTTTACCCTATCATCAGCCTCCCCTTTCTATCACTATGACTGCACACTGCCTCTGTTTGTGAACCAGCGACCCCATTCTCAGCATTATAACTCCAGTTCCCATCCCCCCGCAAAATTAGCCCTCCTGAATTGTTCTGGAAAACCTGCCCGCAAGGATCTTGGTTCTCCTGGGATTCTGGTGTAACTCATCCCTTTTGTACAGGTCATACCTTGCCCAGCCGAGACCCCAATCGCCCATATATCTGAACCTCTGCCTCCTGCACCAGTTCCTCAGCCACTGCCAAATCATTCTCCTCTTGTCCTCGCTGGCACATGGCACGGCCAGCAATTCAGAGATTACTACGCTGTAGGTCCTGTTTCTCAGCTTTCTACCGAGCTTCCTATATTATCTCCCAGGAACCCCTTCATTTTTCCAACCAATGTCATTGGTGCCAGTATACACCATGGCATTCTATAGGGGGTGGGTGAGCAGCCAGATGTTCTCTTCCGAGCCAGAGACCCAGAGGTTGTGCTTCCAGCTGGTAGGTCGTCCCTCTCGCTCGGTGTATACTGAAAGTGGTATACTTATTACTGAGGGGCACGTCTACGGGGCTTGTATGCACTGGCTGCTCATTTCGCTTCCTTCTGCAGACAGTCACCAAGTTACTCTCCTCCTGCAACCTAGGGGTGACTAACTCCTTGCATCTCTGAACTGAAACTTGAACCCTACCGGTACCCAAGAAGAGTGTGGTTAAATTCCTCAATGACTATCGCCCTGTGGCACTTACATCCACAGTTGAAGTGTTTTGAGGGGCTGGTGTTGAAGCATATCAGCCCCTGTCTGAACAGTGACCTGGATCCACTCCAATTTGTCTACTGAAACAACAGATCTACAGCACATCTTCTACAGCTTCAGTGATCAATGTTAATCCTGAATTGTAAAGCACTTGAGCCTGATTGCCTCACAGTACAATTCCCCTGACAAGGTGAATTCAGTTTTTGTGTGCTACACATTACCATTTCCATGATGCCTGTGTGTCGCCGATAAAATAGTTTTAGCTGCTCTTTTCAGCCTCAATATCCCGTCTGTGACAGGCAAGTGCGATATTGTGCCATGTTCAAATGTATTTGTTCTTCGCGATTATTTTGCATAGATTCCAGGATTTTATGTTCCCTAAGATTAACCCAACCTTGTCATCATGACAATGTTTAGATCACGGTCTTGTGTACGCCATCCAGTTGTGGGAAACAGGGTTACGAATAAATAGATCCAGATCTCATTCTTGATAACACCCGCGATGGGGGTGAGTGGGTTGACTAATTCAGAAATAAACTCAGTGGTAATTTTTTGAAGTGCACCTGTACACCAGCTCGTTAATGCTGATCAACAAATCACGTGGCACCAGCTCAGTCACTTTAACAAAAACATGCAGAAATGGTCAACAGGTGCAGGTGTTGTTCAGAACAAACATCAGATTGGGGAAAAATGTGATCTCGGTAACTTTGACAGTGGAATGATTGTTGGTTCCAGACGGAGTAGTGTGAATATCTCAGGGATTGTCACACACAACTGTTAAGATTTATAGACAATGGTGCGAAATACAAACAGACAAATATCCAGTGAGTGTCAGTGCTGGATGGGAAAACGCCGTGTGTGTGAGAGAGACCGGAGGAGAATGGCCAGACTGATTCAAGCTGCCAGGAAGGGGACAAGATGTTTAATAAGCACAGGTTGCAACAGGGAAATCGGCCGGTGGGTGAGTGGGCCAGTGAAGGAGTGGAGCTTTGAGGCTTTGACTCGAGAGGCTTCGAGAGAAGAGGCGGAGGATGAGCTTGTTCCCAGTTAGTCTTTACAATGCCTCCTGAGACAGTGATGTGCATCTCCTGTGAGATGTGGCAGTCTTGGGGGAAACTCCCCCCTCCCGCAGAGTCACATCTACTAGAAGTGCACATGGTTGGGCGATCGGAAGACCGTGTGAAGAATCTGAAGCAGCAGCTGGATGACCATCGACTCATAAGGGAGAATGAGGCCGTCATAGATGAGAGCTACAGGGAGGTAGTCACACCTAGGCTGCCGGAAGCAGGTCGTTGGGTGATGTCAGAGGGGGAAAAGTGAGGGTGAGTAGACAGGTAGTGCAGAGCACCCCTGTAGCCATTCACCTGAATAATAAGTTTACCGTCCTGGATACTGTTGGCGGGGATGACCGAGCAGGTGTGAGCCACGGTGGCAGGGCCCCTGGGACTGAGTCTGACCCTGTGGTGCAGAACGGTGGGACAGAGAAGAGGAGAGCTGTCGTCAGGGGAGCAGACAGGAGATTTTGTAGACGTGAGAAGGACACCCGCATGGTTTGTTGCCTCCCGGGTGCCAGGGTCTGGGATGTCTCTGACCAGGTGCTTGACATCCTGGTACGAGAGGGAAAACAACCAGAAGTCGTGATACATGTTGGTACCAACGACATAGGCAGGAAGAGGGATGAGGTCCTGAAGTGTGAGTTTTGGGAACTAGGCAGAAGGCTGAATAACAGGACCTCAAGGGTGGTGTTCTCAGGATTGCTGCCAGTGCTACGTGATAGTGATGGTAAGAATTAGAGGAGATGGCAGTTGAATGCGTGGCTGAGGAGTTGGTGCAGGGTGCAGGGTTTTAGATTTTTGGACCATTGGGATCTCTTCTGGGGAAGGTGGGACCTGTACAGATTGGATGGGTTGCACCTGAACTCGAGGGGTAGCAACATCCTTGCAGGTAGGTTTGCTAGCATGGTTCGGAAGTGTTTAAAATAGTTTGCGAAGGGGATGAGACCCGGAGGGATAGAACAGTGAAAGAAGTGCATGGAGTAAAGCCAGATCCAACATATAGAGAGGCTTTGAGGAAAGAGAAGCAGAATGAAGGGTGAAAAGGTAGTAAGTTAGAAGAGCTAAAGTGTGTGTACTTCAATGCAAGAAGCATCAGGAACAAAGGTGGTGAACTGAGAGCTTGGATACGTACATGGAATTATGATGTCGTGTTCATTCCAGAAACTTGGCTGGCACCAGGGCAGGAACGGATTCTCAATATTCCTGGAGTTCAGTGCTTTAAAATGGCTGGGGGGCGGGGAGGGAGGAGGGGTAGCATTACTGGTTAGGGATACTATTACAGGTACAGAAAGGGTGGGTATTCAAGCAGGATCCCCATTTGAGTCAGTATGGGTGGAAATCTGGAACAGGAAGGGAGCAGCTACTCTATTGGTGGCATTCTAAATGCCCCCTGGTAGCAGCAGAGATACTGAGTAGCAGATTGGGAGGCAGAGTTTGGTAAGGCACAAAAATATCAGGGTTGTTATCATGGTTGACTTTAACTTCCCTAATATTGGTTGGCACCTCATTAGCTCCAAAGGTTTAGATGGGGCAGAGTTTGTTAAGTGTATTCCTGTCACTGTATTTTGACGGTCCAACTAGAAGGAATGTCATACTAGATCTAGTATTAGGCAACGAACTGGGTCAGGTCACAGATCTCTCAGCAGGTGAGCATCTGGGGGACAGTGATCACCGCTCGCTGGCCTTCAGCATTATCATAGAAAAGGATAGAATCAGAGAGGACAGGAAACCTTTTAATTGGGGAAGGGCAAATTTTGAGGCTTTAAGTCTAGAACGCGGGTGTGAATAGGGATGTTTTGCAGGTAAATGTACTATGGACATGTGGTAGATGCTTTAGGATCTCTTGCAGGATGTTAGGGATAAATTTGTCCCGGTGAGAAAGATAAAGAATGGTAGGGTAAAGGAACCATGGGTGACAAGTGAGGTGGAAAATCTAGTCAGGTGGAAGAAAGCATCATACAGGAGGTTTAGGAAGCAAGGATCAGATGGGTCTATTGAGGAATATAAGGTAGCAAGAAAGGAGCTTAAGAAGGGGCTGAGAAGAGCAAGAAGGGGACATGAAAAGGCCTTGGCGAGTAGGGTAAGGGTAAACACCAAGGCATTCTTCAATTAAGTGAAGAACAAAAGGATGACAGGAGTGAAGGTAGGACCGATTAGAGATGAAGGTGGGAAGATGTGCCTGGAGGCTGTGGAAGTTAGTAAGGTCCTCAATGAATACTTCTCTTTGGTATTCACCAGTGAGGGGGACCTTGATGACGGTGAGGACAATATGAGTGAGGTTGATGTTCTGGCGCATGTTGATATTAAGGGAGAGGAGGTGTTGTATCTGTTAAAATACATTAGGATGGATAAGTCCCTGGGGCCTGATGGAATATTCCCCTGACTGCTCCATGAGGTGAGGGAAGAGAGTGCTGAGCCTCTGGCTAGGATCTTTATGTACTCGTTGTCCACGGGAATGGTACCGGAGGATTGGAGGGAGGCGAATGTTGTTCGTTTTTTGAAAATAGTTAGTATGGATAGTCCGGGTAATTATAGACCAGTGGGCCTTACGTCTGTGGCGGGAAAACTGTTGGAAAAGATTCTTAGAGATAGGATCTAAGGGCATGTAAAGAATCATGGTCTGATCAGGGGCAGTCAGCATGGCTTTGTGAAGGGCAGATCGTGCCTAACAAACCTGATAGAGTTATTTGAGGAGGTGACCAAACATATAGATGAGGGTAGTGCAGTGGATGTGATCTACATGGATTTTAGTAAGGCATTTGACAAGGTTCCACACGGTAGGCTTATTCAGAAGGTCAGAAGGCATGAGATCCAGGGACGTTTGGCCAGGTGAATTCAGAATTTGCTTGCCTGCAGAAGGCAGAGGGTCGTGCTGGAGGGAGTTCATTCAGATTGGAAGGTTGTGACTAGTGGTGTCCCACAAGGATCTGTTCTAGGACCTCTACTTTTCTTGATTTTTATTAACGACCTGGGTGTGGGGGTAGAAGGGTGGCTTGACAAGTCTGCAGACGACACAAAGGTTGGTGGTGTTGTAGATAGTGTAGAGGATTGTCGAAGATTGCAGAGAGACATTGATCGAATGCAGAAGTGGGCTGAGAAGTGGCAGATGGAGTTCAGCCCGGAGAAGTGTGAGGTGGTACACTTTGGAAGGACAAACTCCAAGGCAGAGTACAAAGTAAATGGCAGGATACTTGGTAGTGTGGGGGAGCAGAAGGATCTGGGGGTACATGTCCCCAGATCCCTGAAAGTTGCCTCACAAGTAGATCGGGTAGTTAAGAAAGCTTACATAAATTACATAAATAGCTTTCATAAATCAAGTGATAGAATTTAAGAGTCGCGATGTAATGATGCAGCTCTATAAAACTCTGGTTTGGCCACACTTAGAGTACTGTGTCCATTTCTGTTCGCCTCACTATAGGAAGGATTTGGAAGCATTCGAAAGGGTACAGAGGAGATTTACCAGGATGCTGCCTGGTTTAGAGAGTATGGATTATGATCAGAGATTAAGGGAGCTAGGGCTTTACTCTTTGGAGAGAAGGAGGATGAGAGGAGACATGATAGAGGTGTACAAGATATTAAGAGGAATAGATAGAGTGGATAGCCAGTGCCTCTTCCCCAGGGCATGGCTTAAAGCCATGTCCCCAGCTCAGTACGAGGACATGGCTTTAAGGTAAGGGGAGGGAATTTCAAGGGGGATATTAAAAGAAGATTTTTTTACTCAGAGAGTGGTTGGTGCGTGGAATGCAGTGGTGGGGCAGATACACTAGTGAAGTTTAAGAGACAAATAGACAGGTATATGGAGGAATTTAAGGTGGGGGTTTATATGGGAGGCAGGCTTTGAGGGCCAGCACAAGATTGTGGGCCGAAAGGCATGTAATGTGCTGTATAATTCTAAGTTCTATAAGTAGTGTGCAGAAGGACAAGTGAGTGAGATGTTACAGATGAGAAGCAGGATTAAGGCGCTGAGATCACAGACAGACCTGGATCGGTCACAGTAAATTCAATGTGTGAATTTTATTAAATCTCCCATCAGCATCCTCCGGCTGACAAAACACATCCAGTGAATTTAACGTTAAAGGGATTTTCATCACAAAGTAAAGAGTATCTTAGAACCATAGAACACTACAGCCCAGAAACAGGCCTTTTGGCCCTACTTGGCTGTGCTTAACCATTTTTCTGCCTAGTCCCACTGACCAGCACCTGGGCCATATCCCTCCAAACCCCTCTCATCCATGTACCTGTCCAAGTCTTTCTTAAATGTCAAAAGTGAGACCGCATTCACCACTTCCTCTGGCAGCTCATTTCACACTCCCACCACTCTCTGCGTGAAGAAGTCCCCCCCCCACCCCCAATGTTCCCTTTAAACTTTCCCCCTTCACCCCTAAACCATGTCCTCTGTTTTTTTTTCTCCCCTGGCCTCAGTGGAAAAAAACTTGCTTGCATTCACTCTATCTATACCCATCATAATTTTATACACCTCTATCAAATCAGCCCTCATTCTCCTACGCTCCAGGGAATAAAGTCCTAACCTATTCAACCTTTCTCTGTAACTCAGTTTCTCAAGTCCCAGCAATATCCTTGTAAACCTTCTCTGCACTCTTTCAACCTTATTAATATCCTTCCTGTAATTCAGTGACCAAAACTGCACACAATACTCAAATTCGGTCTCATCAATGTCTTATACAATCTCACCATTACATTCCAATTCTCTCATCTCAGAGATTTGTAAAGTAAGATAGCAAGGAAACACACCAACGGGAGTAACGTAAATAGACCCATTAGAGACCCAGAGGGGTGGCAGAGAGAGGGGGGAGAGAGAGAGATTGAGTGGAGAGAGAGGGGGAGAGAGCGGGAGAGAAGGGAATAGAGGGGCAGAGGGGGAGAGGGAGAGGGAGAGGCAGTGGGGGAGGGGGGAGAGAGAGAGAGAGAGAGAGAGAGAGAGAGAGAGAGAGAGAGAGAGAGAGAGAGAGAGAGAGAGAGAGAGAGAGAGATGCTTTCAGTTCCTCCCAGAACAGGAACTATTTTGTCGACGTCCCTGTCAAGGCGCCGCAGGATACTTGATTTCTCATCAAATATCCCAATGATTTTACCAAACTACTACGGATAAGTCAAGTACATTGTTATTTTAAAACAAAACTGCAATGTATACACCACCCTGTAAACTTAGGTCATGTCGAACTCTTCTCAATCACTGAAAAAAGCCAAGATCACAGAACTTTCCTCACAGGACAACTCACATGGTGCAGATGTCTCGCTGGTAAACCTTCTTTTGATCTCCCACATACCCACACACTTCTGATAGAAGGGAATCAACACTGCTGACGGTGATCCACAACAGGTCTCACCAACCGATTATAAAATAGAGCCATCACATATTTACACCTCTCCCCGCTCCCACCCACCCCTGCTGTAAACTGCAGTGTGAGTAGTTCTCATAATTTCACCCTCTCCCAGCAGCTACCTACCGAAATGTCGTAAAGGGCAGGCAGATAGTGTCGATCCCGCCTGCGATGGAATAAGCAAAGCGAATCCTCAATTCCCTCGGTCAGGGATCAGTAAATCCCAGAGTGTGGGCGGATCGGCTTCCTGCTGTTGCAAGCAGTAGCCCGGGGACAGTTCAAGATGCGGGAAGCTCGCACCTCCCGAGCCTTTGCTGATGATTCGGAGCTGGGTTGAAAGTGCGGCGTTTCCGATAACACCTCCAACTACACCGGTTTCCCCCGGGACGTGCACAGGAAGTCGATGCATTCAATTAGATGAAGGGAATTAGTAAAACATTTAAAAGCGATTCGCTGCAGTTCTAATATCGATCAACACAATACGTTATCAATCTCATTCAATTGTTCATAAAAGTGGGTGACTGCCTTTAAGATGTTTATATTTCAATAAAAAGAGCTTCTTACCGTGTACCGCGGCTCCAGATTCTGTTACCACCCTGTCCCAGTGAGGCTGTGTTACGGGTTCTGTAAGTAATGAACACACCCTGGTTAATGTTCAGTCAGCTCCTGGTGATAATCATTAACTAAACCCACAGCCTTATCAGTGGTTCTCTCTCTATCCTGTTCCTTAGTACAGGTTACGTTCGGTCTCCAAACAAACATCACCATGGAGATGAAATGTGATCTCAGTGATTTTGAGAGTGGAATGTTTGTCGGTGCCAGAGGGTGCAGTTTTATAGACAATAGACAATAGGTGCAGGTGTATGCCATTCGACCCTACGAGCTAGCACTGCCATTCAATGTGATCATGGCTGATCATCCACAATCAGTACCCCGTTCCTGCCTTCTCCCCATATCCCTTGACTCCGCAATATTTAAGAGCTCTATCTAACTCTTTCTTGAAAGCATCCAGAGAATTGGCCTCCACTGCCTTCTGAGACAGAGCATTCCATAGATCCACAACTCTCTGGGTGAAAAAGTTTTTCCTCAACTCTGTTCTAAATGGCCTACCCCTTATTCTTAAACTGTGGCCTCTGGTTCTGGACTCCCCCAACATCGGGAACATTTTTTCCTGCCTCTAGCGTGTCCAATTCCTTAATAATCTTATATGTTTCAATCAGATCCCCTCTGATCCTTCTAAATTCTAGCGTTCCGGTGAAAACACTGTCATTCAAGCGTGAAGAAAGTTTAACTCTTTGTGGTACAGGGAAGAGCGATAGAACCAATGACGCGATGTAAAATACATCAGCGGGGGTCTGGAAGGTTGACTGTTCTATTCTCCATAAACGCTGCCTGGCCTGCAGAGTTCCTCCAGCATTGTGTGTGTGTTTCTCGGATTTCCAGCATCTGCTGATTTCGCTTGTTTGAGAGAGATCGGTGACGGGTCACTGCCCCGAGGGATGTTTCACATGTCACTACCGGGGTGAAAGATGCTTTCTGCTCACACTCAGTAGAAATCACCCAGGAGAGTATTTCTGGTTGACGGCAACAAAGTTGTTTCTCTTAATCCATTTTGACAGTAACTGACTCGTTAACATGAACATGTCAGGACTCCCTTCTCCCACTAAATTCACTCCCGATTTCGACCAAAGCCGAGTCTTGCTCTAAACGCTGAATCGTTGTGCAGAATCATAGACAACACTTACCTCTGATGTTGTAGCCGAACAGCGTTCAGTGTGGTCCCGGGAAATCACAGTCTGACTACCCGGGTGGCCGACAATGTTTCTGCACCAGTGAGCTCACCCTGTACGGAGAGTTGAGTCTGAGCTGCTGCTCCCGAGGCCACTCGGCTGTGATGTGTCCGTCGCTCATTACAGATGGACAGGGCCGGGTGAGCCGGGGTAGAGCGGGACTGCCGCAGTCCGGGTCACACTAAGTCTCACCGGCTCAGGACGGGTCTGAAAGCGGGAGGAGGCGGGAGTGGGATCAATGTAGCAACCCTGAAGAGGAAAACAGACAGGCTGCGTTAACCTTTCTGTCCGGATTTCCGTGTGGATCTCTCCTTTTTCTTTCTTCGCAACCAGTGGGGCGGAGTTTCTCTGTTTAACTCAGTGAGTCCCAGGCTGCGGATTTGATCCAGCCCGGGTTCTGGGAGGGTCTGAACTCCGCCCTCTTTGTAAGAAAGTCTGCCTGACATGGATAGAGTTTCAGCTCAAACCTCCCTCGCCTGTTCAGGTACAGGGAGCCGCATTTCTGCTGAAATTAAAGCAAACACGTTCGACTATATATTTCCACTAACTGGAAAAAAACTGGGAGAGATGTTTGCATTTCCATCCGGACAACTATTGTCACAAGAACCCTCCTCGCCCACGGTTTCATTCCACACCCCGCCGGAAATACTTGTCGAATTTATTTCTCTTAAAAGTCATTTATTCCAAATGGGCAGAGGTTTTACCGACGGAGGGAGCGACGCACTCACTGAAAATCGTCACATACGTTAAATTGGTCGACAGGGAGGGAAGGACGCACTGATTGAAATGAGCATGGGGGAGGGGGGAGTTGTTTGCCGATTAAAAATGGGAGCCTCACTCCCCTCTGTCTCCTAACCTAACTCTCACTAGCCTCATCCCTCAACCCCATCTACCCTGTCTATACCCCTCATGATTTTGTAGACCTCCATCAAATCTCCCCCAAATCTTCTGCGTTCCAAGGAACAAAGTCGTAACCTATTCAATCTTCCCTTATAACTCAGGTCCTCCAATCGCAGCAA
This sequence comes from Hemitrygon akajei, assembly GCF_048418815.1. Lineage (NCBI taxonomy): Eukaryota > Metazoa > Chordata > Chondrichthyes > Myliobatiformes > Dasyatidae > Hemitrygon > Hemitrygon akajei. Next base: position 2,728,779 of record NW_027331986.1, read on the forward strand.
ATCCTTGTAAATTTTCGTTGTACTCTGTCAACCTTATTTACATCTTTCCTGTGGGTAGGTGACATAAACTGCAAACATACTCCAAATTAGGCCTCATAACTGTCTTATATCATGCAGTCTCCTGTACTGAATACTTTAATTTATGAAGGCCAATGTGCCAAAGGTTTCTTTACTACCTTATCTAGGTGTGCTGCCACTTTCAATGAATTGTGGACCCGTATTCCCGGATGCCTTTGTCCTACCGCACCCTTCAGTGCCGAACCCATCATTGTGTAAGTCCCACCCTGGTTGATCCTACTGAAGCGTAACAGCTCACAAGCCTGCATTAAACTCCATCGCCATTATCAGACATTTTTACACCTGGCGCAGATCCCGCTGTAAGCTCCGATAGTTTTCCTCGCTGTCAAATACACCCCGAACCTTGGTGTCATCCGCAAATTTGCTGATCCGGATAATCTAATTATCATCGAGATCATTGATATAGATGACAAACAACAACGGATATCAGCACCGAACCCTCTGGAAATCCACAAGTCACGGGTCAGAGAGGCAACCATCTGCTACCACTATCTGCCTTCCTCCTCTATGCTAATGTCTACTCCCATTTACTAACTCAATTTGAATGCCAAGAGAATGAAATTTATTGGTCAACACCCTATGCGGGACCTTGCCAAATGCCTTGCTAAAGTCCATGTAGACAATATCTAGAGCCTTGCCTTCATCAACTTTCCTGGTAACATTCCTTGTAACCTCTTCGAAAAACTCAATAGATTGTCTAGAACACACAAAGTCATGTTGGATGTCCCTAATCAGTCCTGTTTTTTTTAATACTCCTATATCCAATGTATTCACACGACTGATGTCAAGTGCACCGGCCTATAATTTCCTGGTTTAATTTTGGAGCCTTTTTTAAACAATGGATCAAAATTAGCTATCCTCCGATCCTCTGGTAGCTCTCCTGTCTTTGAGCATAATTTAAACATAACGGTTACATCCTTGCAATTTCTGCATCCACCTACATCGGGGTCCAAGGACTGAACTTCTCAGTCACTGGGGATTTATACACTCGAAGTTGCCCAATTTGCCCAAAATACTTTGTCATCCGTAATTTGTATAACATCCGTGGCCTCACTTCTCCTTTGTCTCACTTATATAGATTATTTTCACGAGTGAACACAGAAGCAAAAATCCACTTAAGAACTCCTCTATCTGTTTTGGCTCCATGCGTACATTGGCATTCTGATAATCCAGACAATCAATTGTGTCCCCTGAAATCCTTTTGCTTTTAAAACATCTGTATGATCCCTCACCTTGTCTGTTAGGACAACCTTATGCCACCCTATAGCCTTCCTGGTTTCTTTCCTCAATCCTATCTTGCATTTTCTCAACTCCATAAGTACCTCAATTTTTTCCTACCTGCCTGCACCGGTTATGCATCTATTTTTTTTTTCTAAACACAAAGTACACTGCAGATGCTGTTGTCAAATCAAGAAGTACAAACAAGCTGGATGAACACAGCAGGTCGGGAATCATCCATTGAAATGAGCGGTCAACGTTTCGGGTCGAGACCCTTCATCAGGACTAAAGCGGGAGGGAGTAGGGGCCCTATAAAGAAGGTGGGGGGAGGGTGGGAAGCCAATCAGAGGAAAGATCAAAGGGTGCGGGAGGGGAAGCAGGGAGGGGATAGGCAGGAGAGGTGAAGAAGGGATCTAAGGGGAAAGCACTATGGGTAGTAGAAGGAGGCAGAGTCATGAGAGGTGATAGGCAGCTAGAAGAGGAGACAGAGTGAAGGTGGGTTGGAGGAAGGGAGAGGGAGGGAATTACTGGAAGTTGGAGAATTCGATGTTCAAGAATTCGATCCTTCCTCTGATTGGTTTTCCACCCTCCCCCCACCTTCTTTATAGGGCCGCTGCCCCCTCCTTCTTTAGTGCTGACAAAGGGTCTCAACCCGAAACGTTGACTTCTCCTTTCAACGGATGCTGCCCAACCTGCTGAGTTCATCCAGCTTTTTTGTACGTAATTTTTTTCTACACCAGGGCCTCAATACCACGGGGCAGAGCCATCGTTCTCCATACTTCCTTTGAATCTGATGGCATTGTGATCACCAGATGCAAACAGTTTCGCTACACAAACTTCTGTTACGTCTGTCCTGTCTCAGTCCCTCATGGGAGATCAAGTGTCACACTTGAGTCTTTGGGACTTCAATGTACTGATTAAAGAAACTTTCCTGAGGACATTTGTCAACTACATGAGTACATCTAGAGTATGAGAGTTCCAGTCCGTATGTGGAAGGTTAAAATCAAATTATAACAAATTACGTTTCTTGCAATATTCTCTGGCGTGTACTAATTTTTTCCTCTAAATACCGCAGACGCTTGGGTGGTCTATAAGACAGACCCATTGATGTGTTCAAACAGATTTTATTTATCCGATCTACCTATAAAGCCTCACTAGATGAGTTCTCCCATCTGCCTTTACTGCACACTGCCGTGACAGTTTCCCTGAGTAGTGAAACCACCCCTACCCCTTTAATCCCTCACGCTCTGTCCTGTCTAAAACAACGGAACCCCAGAATATTGAGCTGCCAGTTCTCTGCAAGCCAGTCTCAATAATGGTGACAATATCATAATGCCATCTGTTGATCCATGACGTAAGCTCATCTGCCTTTCCTTCAATACAATACATCCTGGGAATACATTCAATACATCGGTAAGATCAAAGGTCTAATAGTGGACTTCTGATTGGGTAAGATGAGTTCTCACACACACACCAATCGTCATTAATCAGTCAGCAGTGGAAAGAGTGAGCAACTTCATGTTCCTGTGTGTCAGCATCTCTGAGGATCTATCCAGGGCCCAGCATATCGATGCAGTTACCAAGAATGCATGGCAGCCATTACATTTCATCCGGAGTTTGACGAGATTATGGATGTGACCAAAGACTCACAGATTGCTACAGCTGTACCGTAAAAATAGTTCTAACTGGCTGCACATCGCTTGATATGGTGGGGTGGGGGAAGTGGTGACGCTACTGCACAGGATCGAAATACTCTGACGAAAGTTGTCAATTCAGTCAGCTCTATCATGGGCGGTAGCCTCCGTAGCATCCAGGACATCGTCCTGTACCAGGAAGGTGGTACAAGAGACTGAGTGCACACACTCAACTAGTCAGGAACCGCTTCCTTCCCTCTGTCATCCAATTTCTGAATTGACATTGAACCCACGAACCTACTTCACTGAATTCATTTTTGCAATACTTATTTAATTTAACTTTCAGTAACAGATACATATTACAATTCTTTTTTTTCTATTATTAGAAGCGGTGTTGGCTAAACAGCTTTTCTCGCGCTTGCTTTGGAATCGTAACCCCTGATTCGGGAGCTGTTTTTAACCTTGACATAAACTGTGGAGAATCTCAACCGTATAGACAGGATAATGCAAGAACACAAATACCACGACCGACAGAAGAGACTTGAAATAGAGCGAATAACTTCTTGCAATGCACGCAAAATGCCGGAGGAACTCAGCAGGCCAGGCAACATCTAGGAAAGGAGTCGTATCGAAGAGTTTCGGCCCAAAACGTCGACTGTTCACTCTTTCCCTAGATGCTGTCTGGCCTGTTGCGTTTCTCCAATATTTTGTGTGTGTTGCTCCGGCATCTGATTTTTTCTCTTGTTTGCAAGTAACTTCTTGATCATTGATCTAAAACACAGGTATAAACACGGTTGGAAATAAAGATCAGAAATAAATATCAGAAGCTGAATTATTCTCACCTTAATTCGCTAAGAATGTTCAGTCTCCGTGTGGGTAGATTCTAACTTTACAGCAGACAATCAGGCGAGGGTCATTTAGTAGCTACGGGGGAGGAGGGGAAGGTGGGGAAGGGTGTGTTGCTGCTCTGTGAAAACTCACAGCGCGATTCTCTGTGTCCACAGGGCGAATTTCAACATACAGACATCCCTCAGAGCAGGGAGCGGCTTCTCTGCTGAAACCAAACAAGCCAGTTCGACTTTCTGCGCTCACCCTCAACTGTGAACAAAGCTAATTTAACACTGTACTTAAATATTCATGTTACAGGGGAAAAACAAAAAAAAACACCGATCATATAGAAAACGAAGTTCACCAGTGTCTGCAATCTGAATGTCGACTTGTTAGAATTGCTATCAGACTTTGAGATACACACACACACACACACACACACACACACACACACACACACACACACACACACACACACACACACACACACACACACACACACACACACTTTAATTAAATAAATATATCTGTGGCTTTGTCCACTGCGACGATCCGAACGGCAAAATCTTACAGTAGTTCTGTATTCCGAATAGTTTTTCGTGTGTATGTGAGTGAGTGAGTGACAGGGAGTGAGAGGGGTGAGAAGGAGAAGAGGGAGAGAGACTATTTCCCTGCCCCGTGGGGACATTTCGCACATTATTGTCGGTGCGAAAGGCTTTTCCGCAGCGACGGAGTAGAAAACAACTGGAGAATGTCTGCAGTTGATGGTAATCGTTTCTTTTAATCCATTTGGTCAATAATTAATTCGTTAACTTGAAGATTTCACAGTTCCCTTCTTCCAATGAATTCCCTCCCGATCCCGACAGAAGACGAATCCCGTTGTAAACGTTCCCTGATTCTGGAGAATCGGAGATAACACTTAGATGTGATGTTGAAACCGGCCAAAGGGACAATTACTGCATTTCCAGAAATCAAACATGATATGGAAACTTGAGAACAACGATCACTCGAACTCCCAATAATTGTTCCCACTTTACAATTACAATTCGCCCATCTCACCCCATCTGTGTCCCTGCCATTAGATACCCCTGGACTTCCACCAACTCCCCCCTGTTTCATGCTCTTCAACCCCCTCCTATCAGATACCCTCTTCTGCAGAACTTTATCACTTATATCAATCATCTTCCATCTCTTCAATACATCTTTCCCCATCTCTTGGTTTTACCTATCACCCACCGCTTTGTACTTCCTCCTCCCCTCTCTGATTATCTTGCTCTAACTTTGGATCATTTTTTTCCAGTCATGATGACTGTTCTTGGCATGAAACTTCAGCTGCTTACTACTTTGCATAGATCCTGTTCGGGCCTGCAGCGCGGCACCAGCATTTTATGCAAATAAACAACAGGTCTGATACATGGGTTGAGATTCTAATTTGGAGAAAGGTCAGTTTTAAAGTTACAGAAACATACAAAACCTACAGCACAATACAGACAGTCAATCCACTCCACTCTGAGGTGGACAAACGACAAGAAACTATAGGCTGGATAGCCTGTCATCAGTGTTTGGAAAGATGTAGGACTCCATTATTAATGATGAGATTTCTCGTCTATGGAGAGTAATGATAACATCGGGCGGATTTTACTGTGGTTTCCTAAAGGGGGTGTAAAGCTTTATAAATCTGTTGGAATGATTTCAGGAAATCAAAAGGCAGATTCCATACAGGAGTCAGTGGATGCCGTTTACTTGGATTTTCAGAAGGCCTTTGACAATGTGCCGCGCTTGAGGCTTCTGAACAGGATAAAACACCCTTAATACAAAAATATACTGTGATGGATGGAAGACTGGCTGAATGGCAGAATGCAAGAAGTGGGAAGAAACGGAGCTGATTAGTGGTGTTCGGCCGGCGTCGGCTTTGTGGCCGCTTCTGTTCATTTTCAGAGAAGGGAAGGTCAGCAAATAAAATCTCCCATGCAGCGGGCGGTCAAATTGTGATTTATTCAACTCTGGATTCCGTCATGGTGTTTTCTGAAGAAAACTGTCACATTTCTTTCACGTAGATGCTTAGTCATTCTTCGGACCAGCTATTCAATTCTCCTTCCCAACCTGCTTCCAGATTGAGTGTTTGTCTTTCTGAAAGAGGAGGCAATCATTCTTCAGAAAAGTCTTTATTCTCATCCGACATTTCTGATATTCAAAGCCGCGTGCTGCCTCTGCAGGGCCCCCTGGCGCTAGCAGAATGTCAGTACACGGTGGGGAAATGTCGATGCTGTCAGTTTGAACCTTCTCTAGAGCACGCGTGGTTTAGATGGTTGTCCCAGATATGAGGGTCGACTCTCCAGCTGCGAATTTGGAGAAGGAAGTCTGAGAATCGGAACGGGTGTGCTGTGGGAGCCGTTTTGATTTTTTCTTCTCAACTGGGTTAAGAGAGGCGGGACTGTGCAGCCCTGTGGCTTCGGGCAATGAAACGGGGAAGATTTAAAACACAGCCTTATACAGCGGGAGGCGTCGTTTGCGGGCAGAGGAGTGAGCGGGGAGCAGAGTGAAGCTTAAGAGCTTTGGCTCAACGGGCTTAGGTGGAAACGGGCGTGGCAAGGGAGGTTTTGTTTTCAATTTTTCCTGTTAATTCAGAAAAGAGGGAATGATGAGTGTGAGGGCAGCTTGCTGTTCTCGGTGTCGGATGTGGGAGGTCCCAGAGTCTCCCAGCCTCCCGGACGTTCACATCTGCACCAGGTGCTCGATTACCTTCGTCTGGTCTGGGAGAGTGAGGAGGTGTTACAGGCAGGTGGTCACACAAGGGCCACGGGAGGCAGACAGGTGGGTCATGGTTAGGACAGGGAAGGGGAAGAGTCAGGTACTAGAGAGTACCCCAGTGGCTGTACCCCTTGAATATAAGTACTCCTGTTTGAGTACTGTTCGCGGGAGGCAGCCTATCTGAGAGAAGCGGCAATGGCCATTTCTCCGGCACAGAGTCTGTCCCTGTAGCTCAGAAGGGTAGGGAAAGGAAGACGAAGGCAGTTGTAATAGGGGACTCAATAGTTAGGGGGGCAGATAGACAATTATGTGGACGCAGTCAGGAGACCCGGAGGGTAATTTGCATCCCTGGTGCCAGGTTCAAGGATGTTTCTGATCGCGTCCAAGATATCCTGAAGAGGGTGAGGAGCCAGAGGTCGTGGTACATGTAGGTACCAATGACATAGGTAGGAAAAGGGAAGAGGTCCTGAAATGAGAATATAGGGTGTTAGGAGAGGAGTTGAGAAGAATGACCACAAATGTGGTATTCTCGGGATTACTGCATATGGCACGCGACAGTGAGAATAGGAATGGAATGAGGTGGAGGATAAATGCGTGGCTGAGGGATTGCAGCAAGGGGCAGAGATTCAATTTTCTGGATCATTGGGACCTCTTTTGGGGCTGTTGTGAACTGTGCAAAAAGGACGGGTTACACTTGGATCCTAGGGGGACCAATATCCTGGCGGGGTGATTTGCTAAGTCTACTGGGGAGACTTTAAACTGGAATGGTTGGGGGCTGGGAATCAAATTGAAGAGACAAAGAGGGAGGAGGTTAGTTCACAAATAGAGAAAGCTTGCAGACAGTGTGTGATGGAGGATAGGTAGGTGATAGAGAAGGGGAGCGCTCAGACCGGAGATGAAGGGGAGATGGAAGAAAAAGAAGATAGCAAAGTTGTTTGCACCGTTAGGGATAAACAGAGAGTAAGAGGTGGAGAATCTCTTAAATGCATTTACTTTAATGCTAGGAGCATTGTAAGCAAGGTGAATGAGCTTAGAACATAGATTGATACCTGGAAATATGATGTTGTAGCTATTAGTGAAACATGTTTGAAGGAGGGGTGTGAATGGCAACTAAATATTACTGGATTTCGTTGCTTCAGGTGTGATACAATCAGAGGGGCAAGAGGGGGAGGTATTGCATTGCTTGTCAAAGAAAATATTACAGCGGTGCTTTGGCAGGATCGATTTGAGGGCTCGTCTAGGGAGGCTATTTGTGTGGAATTGAGGAATGGTAAAGGTGTAGTAACACGTATAGGGGTGTATTCTAGACCACCTAATGGGGAGCGAGAATTGGAGGAGCAAATTTGTAAGGAGATAGCAGTTATTTGTAGTAAGCACAAGGTTGTGATTGTGGGAGATTTTAATTTTCCACACAGAGACTGGAAAGCCCATACTGTAAAAGGGCTGGATGGTTCAGAGTTTGTAAAATGTGTGCAGGATAGTTTATTGCAGCAACACATAGAGGTACCAACTAGAGAGGGACAGTGTTAAGGAATGAGATAGGTCTGCCATGGTCCCTTCTGGCATCTGGCTATCTTCCTCAGGAATTGGGCCTTTATAACCTCGTTTAGTTCCCAAACAATTCCCAGGTTGCAATAATTACGAACAGCTGCATTCCATCAACTAAAGTAGTATAAGAACCCTGTGACCACTACTACAAGGTGTCACTCGTTGGTCGGCTAGTGTACGAGTAACCTCACTCCATGATGTTTAGGAATAACTGTTCCAAATCTAGTCTTGTTCCTGAATTTTCTACCAAGACCAAGACTCAGGGTAAAAGCCCCCTTGGAACCCTTCCCACGCTCGCTACGACAGCAGCGTCTCCCGGTACGGCCTCCGCACCCGTGTTCAGCATTTGAGTTCGTTCCACCTCCACGTCCTCGCAACAGAACTGGCCAAGATGAACCCAGCAGACATGGATCCCGTAAAATAGGCCCTGACCAGCCAGGGCTACCTGTTGGGCGCCCCCGACCACCTACTTCAGGAGACCACAGAAAACCTTCGAACACTAAGCATGAACGTGCAGAACGTCAGTGAACGAATGGACCATGTCTCCGCTTTGGCTTCCCAACCCCCTCCAAGATCCCCAGCTACCCAAACCGCTCCACTCGGGATGGCTTCGGTCTCAGAGTCCACAATCCCATCCTCTCGAGAACCGCCTGTGCCCGATCCTGAACCCGACGCCGGGGGCCTATGCAGGTGCTGGGCCTTCCTGGTTTTCGAGCTGCAGCCACGTATCTACGCTTCCAATAAATCAAAGATAGCGTATATCATGGGGCTGCTACGAGCGAATGCCTTGGCTTGGGCAACTGCCGGAGGTTTGTTCCTCTTACTCCTCCTTTTACGCAGAAATTAGGAAGGTTTTCGAACAATCCATTCCCAGTAAGGACGCCGCAAGACGGCTGCTTACTCTTCGTCAGGCGTCGCGTAGTGTGGCCAGGTATTCCATCGAGTTCCGGACCTTGGCCACAGACTCGGGGTGGAATGACGAGGCCCTACGAGAGGTGTTTTAACAGGGCCTCTCGGATCAGATAAAGGATGATTTGGCCGCGAGGGACGACAGGGATTGTCTAGACTCTCTAATCTGACCAGCCATTCGAAGAGATTATCGAATTCGAGAACGTCTGAGAGAGAGAATCGGTTACCGCGTTCCTCGGGCCATCTCACGGTCCATCTCACCTTCTCCAACCAGCCCTAACCTCTCTCTGTCTCTGTCCCTATCCGCGTTGGTGGATTCCAGTACCGAGGGCAATCTGCTAAAAGAAGACATAGCCACCCAGGCTTGAATACCTCGCGAGCCGCTAACTGCAGTCCTGGAGGCCCAGGCCCTGGACGGGAAACTGCTGGCTCGGCTGACCCACTGTACGCCGCCCCTGACCTTAATTCTACCCGGCAACCGTCGGGAGGAAGTACGATTCAGCCTCGTTCAGTCACCTCAAGCCTCGGTAGTTCTAGGGCACCCATGGCGGACCCAACAGAATCCCCGTATTGACTGGTCTACCGGGAGGAGAGCCGAATGGTGCCCCTCTTGCCATACCAACTGCAAGCTGTCGGCCCTGGTCTCTCAGAGAAGCTACCGTGATCCCACCTGTTTTGTAACCCCTTGACTCGTCCCGCGTCCCCGAAGAGTACCATGGCTTAGGACAGTTCTTCAGTAAACAGCGGGCCCTTTCCCTGCCCCCGCACAGCCCATACGATTGTGCAATCTACCTTTTCCCCGGGGCCCCGCTACCCATCAGTCGCCTATTTGACTTGTCCCGGCCAGAGAAGGAAGCAATGGAAGGTTAAATCAGAGAATCTCTCGCGGCGGGCATCATTCGGCCCTCATCCTCCCCGGTGGGCACAGGGTTCTTCTTTGTGGCGAAGAAGGATGGCTCTCTCCGTCCCCACATCGATTACCGAGGCCTAAATCATATAACCATTAAGAACAAGTACCCACTGCCTCTTATAAGTTCTGCGTTCGAACCACTTCATGAAGCCACCATCTTCTCGAAGTTGGACCTCCGAAACGCCGACCATTTGGTCCGGAAAAGGGAGAGGGGCGAGTGGAAGACGGCTTTCAATACCCCTTTAGGCCACTTCGAGTACTCAGGCCTCACCAATGCCCTCGCATTAGGGTTTCTGCAAGGCGGTGCACTTTGTGGCCCTCCCTAAACTCTTATCCTCTGAAGAAACCGCAGATCTTCTCGTCCGCCACGTCTTCCGCCTCCACGAAATCCCGGCGGACATCATCTCCGATCGAGGTCCCCAGTTCGTCTCCCAGGTATGGAAGGCCTTCTGTCAAACCTTAGGTGCATCGGTCAGCCTGTCATCCGGCTTCCACTCCCAGACGAACGGGCAGACGGAAGACCTGGAGGCGACTTTGCGTTGTGTAACGGCAAACCACCCGTCAACCTGGAGCGACCACCTCCCGTGGGTTGAGTACGCCCACAACTCCCTGGTGAGCACTGCCATTGGGAGGGCTCAGTTCGACTGCTCCCTTGAGTACCAACCCCCGATGTTCCCCGCGTAGAAAGAAGAGATCGTGGTACCGTCGGTTAGTGACCATGTTGATCGATGTTGTAAATTTGGGAGGTAACTCGCAAGGCCCTAGTCAGATCAACAAACCGGAACAAGAAGACAGCCGACCGACGCCTGACTCCAGCGCCGGAGTACCAACCGGGGCAGATGGTGTGTCTTTTCTCCAGGGACATCCCGCTCAAATGCGAAAATAGGAAACTCGCCCCCCTCCCCCCGCTTCCTGCGACCATTCAAGCTGGAAAGGGTTATCAATCCCACAGCTGTCCACCTCACGGTGCCAAAATCCATGCGCATTTACCCAACCTTCTATGTGTCTCAGTTAAAGCCAGTCTCCGTCAGCCCTTTGTGTCCCCCAGCTGAGACACCCCTCCCCCCGCCTGTCTAATCGACAACCATCCGGCGTACACCGCCCGACGACTACTAGATGTGCGCCGTCGGGGCCGGGGTCTCCAATACCTGGTGGACTGGGAAGGGTACGGTCCTGAAGAGTGTTCCCGGGTTCCCGGCTCTTTCATCCTAGACCCTTCCCTCATCCAGGAGTTTCATCCAGACCATCCAGACAGGCCTGGAGGATGGCCAGGAGGCTCCCGTTGAGCGGGTAGGGGGGTACTGTCATGGTCCCTTCTGGCACGTGGCTATCTTCCTCAGGAATTGTGCCTTTAACACCTCGTTTAGTTCCTAATCAACTCCCAGATTCCAATAATTACGAACACCTGCATTCCATCAACCAAAGTAGAAGAAGAATCCTGTGACAACAACTGGAAGGTGTCACTCGTTGGTCGACTCGTGTACGAGTAACCTCACTCCATGGTGTTTAGGACCATTAGTTCTAAGTCTAGCCTTGTTCCTGAATTATCTACCAAGGCCAAGACTCCGGGTAAAAGCCCCTTGAAACCCTTCCCACGCTCGCTATGACGGCAGCATATCCCTACTCGGCCTCCGCGCCCGTGTTCAGCGTTTGGGTTCGTTCCACCGCCACGTCCTTGCATCAGACCTTTCTATCATGTGCCTCCAAGTGTCTCGAAAACCACCCGCTTAATAGTCGACTCCAACACTCCCCCAACCACGGTGGAGAGTATAATTTATTTTCTTCTTCCTCTCTCCGTTCTTGAAGAGAGGAGTGACAATAGCAATCTTCTGTTCATTTGGAACTATGTCAGAATCAATTGATCATAGAAACTTGCCCCTTCAGGCATCTCCTTCAGAATCCTGGTCCAGGTCACTTTTGTACCTTTTGAGCTTGCAGTTTTCTAAGAAACTTCTCAACAGTAATGGCACACTTCCAATATCTCTGCCCCCTGCCGCTCCCAACTTCCACAGTGCACACAGATACAATAAGTACTTATTCCGTTAGCCCGCCATTTTCTTGTCCTGCTAATCCCACTTCTCCAGCATCGTTTTCCAGCGGTCTCATATCCAATATCGCTTCTTTTTACACTTTATGCATCTGAGGAAACATTTGTCATCCTCTTCAAATTGTGGGATCGTTTACCTTCGCATTTCATTATTTCAAAGACATCATATATTAATTATTTCTTGCCTTCTGCTAGCAACAAGCTTACCACTACATCACACTTTTTCTTCTATAAGCTCTGTCTTCTCTTTGGGTTTCATGTTGGCTTCGACTTCCCATGATAGCGACGGTGGTGTCATTTTGCCTTTACAATACTTTTTTCGATATACATATTATTCGGATTTCGAAATGCTTCAGGAATACCCAGCCATTGCTGCTGTGCCATCATCGCTGCCAGTGTTCTTTCCCAAACAGTTTTGGCCAGGTCCTCTCTCAAGCCTCAGTAATTCACTTTTCTTCACTGATATACGAGGGGTGATTGATATGTTCGTGGCCTGAGGTAGAAGGAGTCAATTTTAGAAAACCCAGCACATTTATTTTTCCGCATAGTCCCATCCTACATTTCCACACTTAGTCCAGCTGTCATGGAGCATACGACCACTTCTTTGTAGAAGTCGGCGTCTTGGATCTCCAGAAGTGGTCATGGCCATTGATAAGTTCATGGCCAAAGGTAGAAGGAGATGAGTTATACAGCTCTCGTTACATGCACGTGCAGGTCAACTCTTTGAGTGATTATGCAGGAAGTTTGAAGTTAATAACACATATCCTTCTACTGAGGTTTTCTAAAATTGGCTCCTTCAATCTTAGGTCACGGACATATCAATCACCACCGTATCTGACTTCATCTTCCCTTTGTTAAATTCCAAGCTGAGTTGTATCACCTTGTCAGGGGAACACGAGGGAGAGATATAAGTGGAGAAAGCCAGAAGAAAGAAACGTTGCGGAGAGAGACGAACAGAAAGTAAGATGAACATGGGGGAGAACAGCGAGGAAGAATCAAATGAGTAGAGAGGGAGCAGCAAAGAGAAAGAGAGGGCGAGAAATTAAGACTGGGTTGGGGAGAGAGGCAGAGTGAAGAGAAATCGTTGATAAAGAGATGTCGTAGCGGAAGACTGAGGGAGAAAGAGATAGTGGGCAAGAAGTGGAGGGGTGAGAAAGGCTGAGGGGACAGAGAGACAGGGGTAGAGAGACGAGTGTATGGAGAGAAACACTGGGGGGAAGAGGTATGAGAGACAGAATGCTGTGCTCAAGTGATAATGAAAGGCTTGGACAAAACATTGGGGCTGATAGGGAACGACAGCGTGACTGGGGTAGGAGAGAGAGTGTAGGAGAGAGAAATACTGGGGTGAAAGATGGTGGAGTGAGTGTCTCAAGAGAGAGAGTGTGTGTGAAAGAGCTTCGGAGAGAGAAAGACAGGGGGTGCAAGAGACGTGGAATAGGACTGAGTAGCGAGTACTGGCGGACTTAGTGACAAAGCGGGAGAGGGAGACACAGCGAGAGAGAGAGGGTGACAGGGACAGAGGGGAGATGGAGGATGAGAGCGGTAGGGGCTGAAACGTCTACTGAGGTGAGAAAAGAACTGAGCGGGAAGAGAGTGTGGAAAGAGAAACTGGGCTAGGGAAACGGGGAGATAATGATAAGTGAGGAAAGAGACAGGAAAGAAGATGGGGAAGGAGCGAGACGGGCGAGAAGACAAGGGGAAAGAGGGAAGGCGATAGAATATGGTGATAGAGATGGGAGTCGGGCGAAAGATTGCAGGATAGGCATGCCAGGGAGCGATACCGGGGGGGTGGGGGGGGTGTATAGAGAGAGAGAGAGAGAGAGAGAGAGAGAGAGAGAGAGAGAGAGAGAGAGAGAGAGAGAGAGAGAGAGAGAGAGAGAGAGCGGAGCGAGAGAGAGACGAGGGCGAGGGTAATAGTAACTATCTTTTCTTTCGGTTAGTCCTGACGAAAGTTCTCGGCCCGAAACGTCGACTGTACTTCTTCCTATAGATACTGCTTGGCCTGCTGCGTTCCACCAGCATTTTCTGTGTGTTCCGTGAGGGGCTAGAGGGCTTTCCTTCACGCATAGCATTCTGGGACTTCTGTGACAACGTTGTGAAATGCGGCGGAAACGTCCAAACCTTCCCGTCCAGGTGACTCCTTCCGTTGATTCACTCCTTCCAACCCGAATCCACGATATCCCTCGCTCCAAACATTCTTCACCCATCACCCTTCCTTTCTCTCCCTCTCTGACGGCCAACTTTCCTTCCTGTGGATGAAATTTCCGAAAATAAATTTTACAGGCCTGTATGTTACTTAAGCTTTGTGACATTGCGGACTTCTGCCTTTTCCACTTCAAAATATCGTGCTTGTTACCGGTACTCCTTAGAACGATAACGCAGCTCCACAAATGAGATAGGTGTAAACGGATCAGCCACGCATTAAAAAAATATGAACGAGCTCATTTGTTTGCTGAGGTCTCAAACGCTTCTCTGCTACTGGATATAAACACAAGCGTTTTACTTCTACCTCAGAGTTCTACACATGTGAAGTCTCCATGTTATCCTACTAAAGTAAAAGATTCGCCGATTGAAGTCTGGTATCAAACTTCATTTGGATACAATCTCTGGCAATTTGGCTTTGTCGAGCTGGATCCCGACAAAAGGCTGTCGAACGATGGAGTAACTGAGTGTCGCAAAGGCTACTTCTAGTTAGCCACCCGTTGCGTGATCAGCTTAGAGCCTCTCTGATCCTGGCTCATGACCGTTTAGAGAGGACGGGATTGGCAAGACAGAGTAGGAAAGACCGCGGCATTATGCGAAGTGTTGTGTGAAGTAAGGAAGTCAGGATCCGGATCCTAGTCGCAGCCAAGATGTTCTCCGACCGGTAAGTAAAACCAACAGATATAAATAAGACTTCAAGACTCTTCTTTTTCCTTTCCAGGACCAGGAAAGTATATTGAAGTAGAATTGGAAGTACTAGCAGCAACTGTGATACGGAAAGAGGGAGAGAGAGTTCCCTGTAAAAATTAAGATGGAAATCAGGTAAGAAGATTGAAGGAAGATGGTAAGTAATGATTGTAAAGTTGATGAGAGAAATGCGGGGAGAATTTTCTCGGTAAAGATAAAGAAGAAAACAGGAAAGAAGCACCGGAAGGTTCAACGAGTGAAGGAATCCCTGGGAGATCCGCTGGTGCCGCCAATCTCCCTGCTGATGAGGTCTGTTTGGAAAGTGGATATACAAGATATGTGATTCCTTTTAATATTCGCTTGTGTGGTTGGACACAAGGACGGTGGCCTATTGGGTGTCTTTACAGATAAAGAAAATTTAAAAATTTAAGCAAGAAAGTCATAGAGGAGACGGAAAACCTAGGTCGGATTTAATTAAGTGTTTTCATTTAAGCACTTTACTCAGTTTATTTATGCCTGCTCCATCTGTGGATTTTGTCCTTGCTTTCAGAGGTGGGTCCGTGCTGTGTGTGTTGTGTGTGCTGTTGTGCTTTACATCCTGGGTCGCAGAAACATTGTCTCGTCTGTCGGTGTGCATGTGTGGTTCATCTTGACAGTAGAGAAGGCCATGGACTGAGATATCAGAATGGGAATGGGAACGTGGAATTAAAATGTGTGGCCACTGGAAGATCCTGCTTTCTCCGGTGGACAGAGCATAGGTGAGATGAAGCCACACTCAGGTTGCTGAAACAACACCTTATATTCAGTCTGGGTATCCTCCAACCAGATGGAACGAAAATTGATTTCTCTAACTTCCGTTAATGCCCCTCCTCCCCTTCTTATGCCATCCCATATTTATTTGTTTGTTTGTTTGTTTATTTATTTTTTATTTATTTTTTGTTTCTGTGTTTGTTTATCTATCTATCTATCTATTTATTCATTCATTCAATTATGCATTTATTTATTTATTTCCTCCTTTTCTTTTCCTCTCTTTTTTCTCTCTGTCCCTCTCACAATCACTCCTTCCCTGCTCTCTTTCTTCTCTGGTGCTCCCCTTCACATTTCTTTCTCCCTCGTCCTCTTGTCCCATGATCCCCCCTTCCCCTTTCTCCACCTGTGTATCGCTTTCGCCAATCAACTTTCAAGCTCTGAGCTTCATCCCTCCGCCTCCTGTCTTCTCCTATCATTTCTGATCTTCCCTCCCATTCCCACTTCCAAATCTCAAGCTATTCCTTCTTTTTGTTCGTCCTGACGAAGGGTCTCGGCCCGAAACGTCGACTGCAGTTCTTCCTATACAGGCTGCCCGGTCTGCTGTGTTTCACCAGCATTATCAGCGAGTTGCTTCAATTTCCAGCATCTGTAGATCTTCTCGTGTTTGTGTTTAAAATAACTCTTTTCCTGTTGCTGTGTAAGTTGATTAAATTTCAGCGTACATTTTTTATCAGTACAAATATATGTTCCTGCAATGAGAGTTAATTTGTTCAGAACCGGACAGAAGGCGTGGTCAGAGAGAAACAGAGAACAGAGGAGAAGGAGAGAAACAGACTGTGACGGGGCCTCGGGATGTGAACAGAGATAAAGCCGAGAGATGCGGGGACAACGAGGGAGCAGGTCGGAGATGGAGATGGGGTTGAAAAAGAAGGAAAAGAACGCACACACGCTCTGTTCAAGCCCGAACATGTCTCCCTCACGGTGAAACTCACTATTCTGCAATGAGATTAAATCCTGTTCAGAACGGGACCGGACGTGTGGGTAGTGAGAAACAGGGAAAAGGAGGAAATAGATTTTCACGGGACCTCAGGATGTGAAAGGAGATAAAGAGGCAGATATGAAAGGACAAAGCGGAGCAGTCCGGATATAGAAAAGGAGTTGGAGTTTTTTTCTCTCTCTCTCTCTCTCCTCTCTCTCTCTCTCTCTCTCTCTCTCTCTCTCTGTATCTCTCTCTGCCTCTCTCACTCTCGCTCTCTCTCTCTCTCTCTCTCTCTCTCTCTCTCTCTCTCTCCTCTCTCTCTCTGTCTCTCTCTCTCTCTCTCTCTCTCTCTCTGTCTGTCCTGTCTGTCTGTCTCTCTCTCTCTCTCTCTCCTCTCGCTCTCTCTCTCTCTCTCTCTCTCTCTCTCTGTCTCTCTCTCTCTCTCTCTCTCTCTGTCTGTCTTTCTCTCTCTCTCTCTCTCTCTCTCTCTCTCTCCTCTCTCTCTCTTCTCTCTCTCTCTCTCTCCACCCCCCCCCCCCACCCCGGTATCGCTGACATTCCTCTCCTGCAATCTTTCGCTCGACTCCCATCTCTGTCACCGTCTGTTAGCGTTTATTCCCGAACAGGTTTGGCCAGGTCCTCTCTCAAGACTCAGTAATTCACTTTTCTTCACTGATATACAAGGGGTGATTGATATGTCCTTGGCCAAAGGTCGAAGGAGTCAATTTTATAAAACACAGCACATTTATTTTTTCAACATAGTCCCATCCGACATGTACACACTTAGTCCAGCTGTCGTGGAGCATACGACCACTTCTTTGTAGAAGTCGGCGTCTTGGATCTCCAGAAGTGGTCAACAGCAGGGGCGATTGATAAGTTCATGGCCAAAGGTAGAAGGAGATGAGTTATACAGCTCTCGTTACATGCACGTGCAGGTCAACTCTTTGAGTGATTATGCAGGAAGTTTGAAGTTAATAACACATATCCTTCTACTGAGGTTTTCTAAAATTGGCTCCTTCAATCTTAGGTCACGGACATATCAATCACCACCGTATCTGACTTCATCTTCCCTTTGTTAAATTCCAAGCTGAGTTGTATCACCTTGTCAGAGGAACACGAGGGAGAGATATAAGTGGAGAAAGTCAGAAGACAGAAACGTTGCGGAGAGAGACGAACAGAAAGTAAGATGAACATGGGGGAGAACAACGAGGAAGAATCAAATGGAGTAGAGAGGGAGCAGCAAAGAGAAAGAGAGGGCGAGAACGTAAGACTGGGTTGGGGGAGAGAGGCAGAGTGGAAAGAGAAATCGTTGAAAAAGAGATGTCGTAGCGGAAGACTGAGGGAGAAAGAGATAGTGGGCAAGAAGTGGAGGGGTGAGAAAGGCTGAGGGGACAGAGAGACTGGGGTAGAGAGACGAGTGTATGGAGAAAAAACACTGGGGGGAAAGAGGTATGAGAGACAGAATGCTGTGCTCAAGTGATAATGAAAGGCTTGGACAAAACATTGGGGGCTGATAGTGAACGACAGCGTGACTGGGGTAGGAGAGAGAGTGTAGGAGAGAGAAATACTGGGGTGAAGATGGTGGAGTGAGTGTCTCAAGGAGAGAGTGTGTGTGAAAGCTTCGGAGAGAGAAAGGACAGGGGGTGCAAGAGACGTGGAATAGGACTGAGTAGCGAGTACTGGCGGACTTAGTGACAAAGCGGGAGAGGGAGACACAGCGAGAGAGAGAGGGTGACAGGGACAGCGGGGAGATGGAGGATGAGAGCGGTAGGGGCTGAAACGTCTACTG
This sequence comes from Hemitrygon akajei, assembly GCF_048418815.1. NCBI lineage: Eukaryota > Metazoa > Chordata > Chondrichthyes > Myliobatiformes > Dasyatidae > Hemitrygon > Hemitrygon akajei. Next base: position 2,747,109 of record NW_027331986.1, read on the forward strand.
AGGTGAGAAAAGAACTGAGCGGGAAGAGAGTGGTGGAAAGAGAAACTGGGCTAGGGAAACGGGGAGATAATGATAAGTGAGGAAAGAGACAGGAAAGAAGATGGGGAAGGAGCGAGACGGCGAGAAGACAAGGGGAAAGAGGGAAGGCGATAGAATATGGTGATAGAGATGGGAAGTCGGGCGAAAGATTGCAGGATAGGCATGCCAGGGAGCGATACCGGGGGGGTGGGGGGGGGGTGTAGAGAGTGAGAGAGAGAGAGAGAGAGAGAGAGAGAGAGAGAGAGAGAGAGAGAGAGAGAGAGAGAAGCGAGAGAGAGACGAGGGCGAGGGTAATAGTAACTATCTTTTCTTTCGGTTAGTCCTGACGAAAGTTCTCGGCCCGAAACGTCGACTGTACTTCTTCCTATAGATACTGCTTGGCCTGCTGCGTTCCACCAGCATTTTCTGTGTGTTCCGTGAGGGGCTAGAGGGCTTTCTTCACGCATAGCATTCTGGGACTTCTGTGACAACGTTGTGAAATGCGGCGGAAAACGTCCAAACCTTCCCGTCTAGGTGACTCCTTCCGTTGACCCCACTCCCTTCCAAACCGAATCCACGATATCCCTCGCTCCAAACATTCTTCACCCATCACCCTTCCTTTCTCTCCCTCTCTGACGGCCAACTTTCCTTCCTGTGGATGAAATTTCCGAAAATAAATTTGACAGGGCCTGTATGTTACTTAAGCTTTGTGACATTGCGGACTTCTGCCTTTTCACTTCAAAATATCGTGCTTGTTACCGGTACTCCTTAGAACGATAACGCAGCTCCACAAATGAGATAGGTGTAAACGGATCAGCCACGCATTAAAAAAATATGTACGAGCTCATTTGTTTGCTGAGGTCTCAAACGCTTCTCTGCTACTGGATATCAACACAAGCGTTTTACTTCTACCTCAGAGTTCTACACATGTGAAGTCTCCATGTTATCCTACTAAAGTAAAATATTCGCCGATTGAAGTCTGGTATCAAACTTCATTTGGATACAATCTCTGGCATTTGGCTTTGTCGAGCTGGATCCCGACAAAAGGCTGTCGAACGATGGAGTAACTGAGTGCCGCAAGGCTACTTCTAGTTAGCCACCCGTTGCGTGATCAGCTTAGAGACTCTCTGATCCTGGCTCATGACCGTTTAGAGAGGACGGGATTGGCAAGACAGAGTAGGAAAGACCGCGGCATTATGCGAAGTGTTGTGTGAAGTAAGGAAGTCAGGATCCGGATCCTAGTCGCAGCCAAGATGTTCTCCGACCGGTAAGTAAAACCAACAGATATAAATAAGACTTCAAGACTCTTCTTTTCCTTTCCAGGACCAGGAAAGTAGATTGATGTAGAATTGGAAGTACTAGCAGCAACTTTGATACGGAAAGCGGGAGAGAGAGTTCCCTGTAAAAATTAAGATGGAAATCAGGTAAGAAGATTGAAGGAAGATGGTAAGTAATGATTGTAAAGTTGATGAGAGAAATGCGGGAGATGTTCTCGGTAAAGATAAAGACGAAAACAAGAAAGAAGCACCGGAAGGTTCAACGAGTGAAGGAATCCCTGGGAGATCCGCTGGTGCCGCCAATCTCCTGCTGATGAGGTCTGTTTGGAAAGTGGATATACAAGATATGTGATTCCTTTTAATATTCGCTTGTGTGGTTGGACACAAGGACGGTGGCCTATTGGGGTCTTTACAGATAAAAGAAAATTTAAAAATTTAAGCAAGTAAGTAATAGAGGAGACGGAAAACCTAGGTCGATTTAATTAAGTGTTTTCATTAAGCACTTTATTCAGTTTATTTATGCCTGCTCCATCTGTGGATTTTCATCTTGCTTTCAGAGGTGGGTCCGTGTTGTGTGTGTTGTGTGTGCTGTTGTGCTTTACATCCTGGTCGCAGAAACATTGTCTCGTCTGTCGGTGTGCATGTGTGGTTCATCTTGACAGTAGAGAAGGCCATGGACTGAGATATCAGAATGGGAATGGGAACGTGGAATTAAAATGTGTGGCCACTGGGAGATCCTGCTTTCTCCGGCGGACAGGAGCATAGGTGAGATGAAGCCACACTCAGGTTGCTGAAACAACACCTTATATTCAGTCTGGGTATCCTCCAACCAGATGGAACGAAAATTGATTTCTCTAACTTCCGTTAATGCCCCTCCTCCCCTTCTTATGCCATCCCATATTTATTTGTTTGTTTGTTTGTTTATTTATTTTTTGTTTCTGTGTTTGTTTATCTATCTATCTATCTATTTATTCATTCATTCAATTATGCATTTATTTATTTATTTCCTCCTTTTCGTTTCCTCTCTTTTTTCTCTCTGTCCCTCTCACAATCACTCCTTCCCTGCTCTCTTTCTTCTCTGGTGCTCCCCTTCACATTTCTTTCTCCCCTCGTCCTCTTGTCCATGATCCCCCTTCCCCTTTATCCACCTGTGTATCCCTTTCGCCAATCAACTTTCAAGCTCTGAGCTTCATCCCTCCGCCTCCTGTCTTCTCCTATTATTTCTGATCTTCCCTCCCATTCCCACTTCCAAATCTCAAGCTATTCCTTCTTTTTGTTCGTCCTGACGAAGGGTCTCGGCCGAAACGTCGACTGCAGTTCTTCCTATACAGGCTGCCCGGTCGGCTGTGTTTCACCAGCATTACCAGCGTGTTGCTTCAATTTCCAGCATCTGTAGATCTTCTCGTGTTGTGTTTTGAAATAACTCTTTTCCTGTTGCTCTGTAAATTGATTAAATTTCAGCGTACATTTTTTATCAGTACAAATATATGTTCCTGCAATGAGAGTTAATTTGTTCAGAACCGGACAGAAGGCGTGGGTCAGAGAGAAATAGAGAACAGAGGGAGAAGGAGAGAAACAGACTGTGACGGGGCCTCGGGATGTGAACAGAGATAAAGCCGGAGAGATGCGGGGACAACGAGGGAGCAGGTCGGAGATGGAGATGGGGTTGAAAAAGAAGGAAAAGAAACGCACACACGCTCTGTTCAAGCCCGAACATGTCTCCCTCACGGTGAAACTCACTATTCTGCAATGAGATTAAATCCTGTTCAGAACGGGACCGGACGTGTGGGTAGAGAGAAACAGGGTAGAGAGGAAATAGATTTTCACGGGACCTCAGGATGTGAAAGGAGATAAAGAGGCAGATATGAAAGGACAAAGCGGAGCAGTCTGGATCTAGAAAAGGAGTTGGAGTTGCTCTCTCTGTCTCTCTCTCTCTGTATCTCTCTCTCTCTCTCTCTCTCTCTCTCTCTCTCTCTCTCTCTCTCTCTCTCTCTCTCTCTCTCGCTCTCTCTCTCTCTCTCTCTCCTCTCTCACTCTCTCTCTCCTCTCTCTCTCTCTCTCTCTCTTCTCTCTCTCTCTCTCCACCCCCCCACCCCGGTATCGCTGACATTCCTCTCCTGCAATCTTTCGCTCGACTCCCATCTCTGTCACCGTCTGTAGCGTTTATTCCCGAACAGGTTTGGCCAGGTCCTCTCTCAAGACTCAGTAATTCACTTTTCTTCACTGATATACAAGGGGTGATTGATATGTCCTTGGCCAAAGGTCGAAGGAGTCAATTTTAGAAAACACAGCACATTTATTTTTTCAACATAGTCCCATCCGACATGTACACACTTAGTCCAGCTGTCGTGGAGCATACGACCACTTCTTTGTAGAAGTCGGCGTCTTGGATCTCCAGAAGTGGTCAACAGCAGGGAGCGATTGATAAGTTCATGGCCAAAGGTAGAAGGAGATGAGTTAGACAGCTCTCGTTACATGCACGTGCAGGTCAACTCTTTTGAGTGATTATGCAGGAAGTTTGAAGTTAATAACACATATCCTTCTACTGAGGTTTTCTAAAATTGGCTCCTTCAATCTGAGGTCACGGACATATCAATCACCACCGTATCTGACTTCATCTTCCCTTTGTTAAATTCCAAGCTGAGTTGTATCACCTTGTCAGAGGAACACGAGGGAGAGATATAAGTGGAGAAAGTCAGAAGACAGAAACGTTGCGGAGAGAGACGAACAGAAAGTAAGATGAACATGGGGGAGAACAACGAGGAAGAATCAAATGAGTAGAGAGGGAGCAGCAAAGAGAAAGAGAGGGCGAGAAAGTAAGACTGGGTTGGGGAGAGAGGCAGAGTGAAGAGAAATCGTTGATAAAGAGATGTCGTAGCGGAAGGACTGATGGAGAAAGAGATAGTGGGCAAGATGTGGAGGGGTGAGAAAGGCTGAGGGGACAGAGAGACTGGGGTAGAGAGACGAGTGTATGGAGAAAAACACTGGGGGAAGAGGTATGAGGACAGAATGCTGTGCTCAAGTGATAATGAAAGGCTTGGACAAAACATTGGGCTGATAGTGAACGACAGCGTGACTGGGGTAGGAGAGAGAGTGTAGGAGAGAGAAATACTGGGGTGAAAGATGGTGGAGTGAGTGTCTCAAGAGAGAGAGTGTGTGTGAAAGAGCTTCGGAGAGAGAAAGACAGGGGATGCAAGAGACGTGGAATAGGACTGAGTAGCGAGTACTGGCGGACTTAGTGACAAAGCGGGAGAGGAAGACACAGCGAGAGAGAGAGGGTGACAGGGACAGCGGGGAGATGGAGGATGAGAGCGGTAGGGCTGAAACGTCTACTGAGGTGAGAAAAGACTGAGCGGGAAGAGAGTGTGAAAAGAGAAACTGGGCTAGGGAAACGGGGAGATAATGATAAGTGAGGAAAGAGACAGGAAAGAAGATGGGGAAGGAGCGAGACGGGCGAGAAGACAAGGGAAAGAGGGAAGGCGATAGAATATGGTGATAGAGATGGGAGTCGGGGCGAAAGATTGCAGGATAGGCATGCCAGGAGCGATACCGGGGGGGTGGGGGGGGGTGTAGAGAGTGAGAGAGAGAGAGAGAGAGAGAGAGAGAGAGAGAGAGAGAGAGAGAGAGAGAGAGAGAGAGAGAGGGAGAGAGAGGGAGAGAGAGAGAGAGAGAGAGAGAGAGAGAGAGAGAGAGAGAGAGAGAGAGAGAGAGAGAGAGAGAGAGAGCGAGAGAGAGACGAGGGCGAGGGTAATAGTAACTATCTTTTCTTTCGGTTAGTCCTGACGAAAGGTCTCGGCCCGAAACGTCGACTATACTTCTTCCTATAGATTCTGTTTGGCCTGCTGCGTTCCACCAGCATTTTGAGTGTGTTCCGTGAGGGGCTAGAGGGCTTTCCTTCACGCATAGCATTCTGGGACTTCTGTGACAACGTTGTGAAATGCGGCGGAAACGTCCAAACCTTCCCGTCTAGGTGACCTCCTTCCGTTGATTCACTCCTTCCAACCCGAATCCACGATATCCCTCGCTCCAAACATTCT